>NC_133329.1:331633285-331833285 GCF_042186555.1 Aquarana catesbeiana | reverse complement strand
ACAGATCACTCTTTGGTACATAGGTAGCGCCATCAACCCCTTTTCAATAAAAATGAAATATTCCTTTAAATATCGTGCCTTGGAGGTCTCTTTAGTCTGCATGTAAAGTAGTGCATCTTTCCCATGTTCATAACAGTACCACAGCAAAATGATATTTCTAAAGGAAAAAATGTAATTCAAAATGGCTCACGGCTGTAATGTATTGTATCCTGGCAATATAGATAAAAATCATTGAAAAACAAATGGCGTGGGTCCCCCCAGTCCATTACCAGGCCCTTTGGGTCTGGTATGAATATAAGGGGAACCCCATTTTTAAAATTTTTTAAAAATGGCATGGGGTCCCCCCCAAAATCCATACCAGGCCCTTCAGGTCTGGTATGGATATTCAGGGGAACCCCACACCAAAATTTTAAAAAATGGTACCCCCAAAATCCATACCAGACCCTTATCAGAGTACGCAAACAGGAAAAGGGGGGACGAAAATGCGCCCCTCCTGAACCATACCAGGCCACATGCCCTCAAGATGGGGAGGGTGCTTTGGGGTCCTCCCCAAAACACCCCATATTGCTAGGGACAAGGGCTCTTCCCTACAACCCTTGCCCGGTGGTTGTGGGGGTCTGCGAGCAGGAGGCTTATCAGAATCTGGAAGCCCCCTTTAACAAGGGGGCCCCCCAGATCCCGGCCCTCCCTATGTTAATGGGTATCGGGTACATTGCACCCCTACTCGTTCACCAAAACAAGTGTCAAAAAAGTAAAAATGACAGGAGACCGTTTATGACAAGTCCTTAATTTAAAAAAAAAAAAGAAAAATGGCCCGCGATGTAAATCCATCTTTAATCACAGCGCAGACAAACTGAAAAAACTGAAAAACTCTGCCTCCATGGGAGGGGTCCCGCCGACTGCAGCTTTTTCGCGATGACAGTGGTTTGTAGCTGAGGGTGGCGCTGCCCGGTGTCCCCGCCCCATTCTGACATCATGTGACATCAGAGGTCAGAGGGGGCGGGGTCACTAATCAGCAGCCGTCAATGCACTGCGATTTCGCAGTGCATTATGGGGCATTCCGCGGGCACTCAAATTTCTCGCAAACGCCCCATAATGTTTTACATTTGGCGAAGGGGCTCGAACATCAGGCTCATCCCTAGGGTGGACATTAGGGGCAAATTGTACCTAACATTAGGGGCGGATTGCCCCTATGCTTCGGCATATATTTTTTACTCTTTTTTTGACACAGATTGCAATAAAAAAAAAGTTGTTTTATTGACTTAATGTTTTATTGTTACCATTGTTTGCCTGCAGCACAGGTTTATTTATTTTGACAGGAACAGGGTTTGCTCTAACGATACGTAAATTCGTGACTCCAGTGCTGTAGGACGTGATTTTACCCCCAGGGTTAAAAAAAAAGAGCATATATGCCAAAGCATAGGGGCAGGGGTGGACAAAGGGGCAGATCGCCCCTATGTGTCGGCATATATTTTTATATTTATTGTATGCCCATCATTAGAAGTGGGTGAATGCAGGGCGGTATTCTAATGGTAGGCATAACACCGATCAAACGTTTTGAATAGAGAAATCTGTTAGGTTCTCTTTTCTCTTTAAGCCCACAGGCTGCATAAAAAAAAAAAGAACATTACAATATATGCCCAACAAGGACCAGCGACGTACTGGTATGTTGCTGGACTTTGAGTGGTTATACCAGAATGATGCCTGCAGGTTTGGGTATCATCTACGTATCGTTTTTTTTCAGCCGGCTTTCATGTAAAAGCCATCCTAGCCTGCCTTTACAAAACAGTGGGAGGGAACGTCTCTCTTCCCCCCCTCCACCATTTTCCATGGTTTTCTCGAGCTCTCCTGTCCCACCGGAGAACCCGAGAATGCAGCCGGTGGTTCCGCCAGCTGACCATAGAGCTGATCGGAAACCAGAACGGCTCCAATCATCTCTATGGCCTAAGAAACCGGAAGCTATGAGCATTCCATGACTTCGGTTTCGCCGGATAGAAACAGCACCATTGGGAAATTTGTAAAGCATCTCATCACACCAATCTTGGTGTGGTCAGATGCTTTGAGGGCAGAGGAGAAATCTAAAATCTAATAGACCCCAAATTTTTCAAAAAAAGAGTACCTGTCACTACCTATTGCTATCATAGGGAATATTTACATTCCCTGTGATAACAATAAAAATGAAAAAAAAAAAAAAAAAAAAAAAAAAAAAAAAGAGCATTGTAAAATTTAAATAAAAAAACTAAATAATTAATAATAATAAAAAAAAATTAAAGCACCCCTGTCCCCCCGTGCTTGCGCGCAAAGGCGAACTCAAGCGTCAGTCTTGTGTCGTATGTAAACAGCAATTGCACAATGCATGTGAGGTATCACAGATCAAGGGCAGTAATTCTAGCAGTACACCTCCTGTAAATCTAAAGGGGTAACCTGTAAAAGGCTTTTAAAAATGTATGTAGTTTGTCGTCGCTGCGCGGTTGTGTGTGACTTTAAAGCATGTGTTTGGTATCTATGTACTTGGCATATCATCCTTTATATTTTACCAAACATTTGGGCAATATAGTGCATTTTAGTAAAATTCAAAAGAGTGTTTTTTTTTACCCGAAAAATTACGTTTGAAAAATCGCTGCGCAAATACTGTGTGCAACACCCACCATTTTGATCTGTAGGGCCTTTGTTTAACCGGTTCAATACAGGGCATTTTCACCCCTTTCCTTCCCAGGCCAATTTTTAGTTTTCAGCGCTGTCGCACTTTAAACGACAATTACGCGGTCGTGCAACATTGTACCCAAAAAAGAATTGACGTCCTTTTTCCCCCACAAATAGAGCTTTCTTTTGGTGGTATTTGATCACCTCTGCGGTTTTTATTTTTTGCGCTATAAACAAAAGAAGAGCGACAATTTTGAAAAAAAACACAATATTTTTTACTTTTTGCTATAATAAATATCCCATTTTTTTATTAAAAAAAAAAATTTTTTCCTCAGTTTCGGCCAATACGTATTCTTCTACATATTTTTGGTAAAAAAAAAAAAATCGCAATAAGCATATATTGATTGGTTTGCGCAAAAGTTATAGCGTTTACAAAATACAGGATAGATTTACGGCATTTAAAAAAAAAAAAAATGTATTTATTTTTTTTACTAGTAATAGCGGCGATAGCGATTTTTTTTTCGTGACTGCGACATTATGGCGGACACATCGGACACTTTTGACACATTTTTGGGACCAATCACATTTATACAGCGATCAATGCTATAAAATTGCATTGATGTGTAAATGTGACAGGCAGTGAAGGGGTTAGCCACTAGGGGGACACAAGGGGTTAATATGTTTCCTAGGGAATGCTTCTAACTGTAGGGGGTGGGGACGTACAAGGGGAGGAGACCGATCAGTGTTCGCTGTACTGGGAACACAGATCGCTCTCCTCTCACCTGACAGGACGTGAATCTGTGTGTACACAGACAGATCCACGGTCTGGCCCGGTTAACGGGCAATCGCGGGTGCCCGGCGGACATCGTCCCGAGCACCGTGCACCCCCTAGGCGGCCGGAAAGCCCAGGCCGTCATATGACGTCCACTCAGGATGGGAGATCCCATCTGTGGACGTCATATTACAATAGCCGGGTAGGGAAATGGTTAAAAAAAAATATATAATGTTTGTGGGCCCAAAGTAATTTTCTAGCAAAAAAAAAAAAAAGTTTTTCAAGTAAAAAAAAGTGTCAGAAAGGGCTTTGTCTTCAAGTGGTTAGAAGAGTGGGTGATGTGTGACATAAGCTTCTAATGTTGTGCATAAAATGCCAGGACAGTTCAAAACCCCCCAAATGACCTTTTTTTGGAAAGCAGACACCCCAAGCTATTTGCTGAGAGGCATGTTGAGTCCATGGAATATTTTATATTTTGCCACAGGTTTCCGGAAAATTTTAATTTTTTTTTTTTTTTTTAAAACAAAGTTGTCACTAAATGATACATTACTCAAACATGGCATGGGTATATGTAAAATGACACCCCAAAATACATTCTTCTGCTTCTCCTGAGTATGGGGATACCACATGTGTGAGACTTTTTGGGAGCCTAGCTGTGTACAGGACCCCAAAACCAATCACCGCCTTCAGGCTTTCTAAGGGCTATCACAGTTTCGGAGGCCCTGAAATGTCAACATAGCACAACCCCCCCCCCCCCCAAAATGACCCCATTTTGGAAAGTAGACACCCCAGGGAATTTGCTAAGAGGCATGGTGAGTATTTTGCAGCTCTCGTTTGTTTTTGAAAATGAAGAAAAAAAGTAAATTTTTTTTTTTTCCCTTTTACAATTTTCAAAACTTTGTGACAAAAAGCAAGATCTGCAAAATACTTAACATGCCTCTCAGCAAATAGCTTGGGGTGTCTACTTTCCAAAATGGGGTCATTGGGGGGGGGGGGGTTGTGCTATCTTGGCATTTCATGGCCTTCGAAACTTATAGGTAGTGAGCAGTGAAATCAAAAATTTACGCCCTTAGAAATCCTGAAGGCGGTGATTAGTTTTCGGGGTTCTGTATGTGGATAGGCTCCCAAAAAGTCTCACACATGTGGTATCCCCATACTCAGGAGAAGCAGAAGAATGTATTTTGGGGTGTAATAACATATATACCCATGGCATGTGTGAGCAATATATAATTTAAGTGACAACTTTGTGCAAAATAAAAAAAAATAAATTCTTATTTTTCAATTACTTGTGACAAAAAAAAAAAATCAATGGGCTCAACATGCCTCTCAGCAATTTCCTTGGGGTGTCTACTTTCCAAAAAGGGGTAATTTGGGGTGGTTTTGTACTGCCCTGCCATTTTAGCACCTCAAGAAATTAGATATGCAGTCAAACTAAAAGCTGCGTAAATTCCAGAAAATGTACCATAGTTTGTAGACGCTATAACTTTTGCGCAAACCAATAAATATGCGCTTATTGAAATTTTTTTTACCCAAGACATGTGGCTGAACACATTTTGGCCTAAATATAGGACTAAAATTGAGTTTATTGGATTTTTTTTTTTATAACAAAGTAGAAAATATTTTTTTTTTTTCAAAATTTTTGGTCATTTTTCATTTATATTGCAAAAAATAAAAATCCCAGGAGGTGATCAAATACCACCAAAAGAAAGCTCTATTTGTGGGAAAAAAAAAGGAAGCAAATTTTGTTTGGGTACAGCATTGCACACCCGTGCAATTACCAGTTTAAGCAACACAGTGCCAAATTGTAAAAAGTCCTTTGGTCATTAAGCGGGCAAATCCTTCTTGTCCTTAAGTGGTTAAACATTGCATTTACGGTGCAGTTGCAAAGCGTCAAAAGTAATTATTTCCCATTTTAGCTTTGGAAAAATAAAAAACACACCACGACCACACAGGGCATTTGAGAATTGCTGCCTTTTGCAACATGAATGCCTGAGCACCACATCCTAAATGCTCATTAACGCTATAGGTGTGTTAATATTTAGGTGGCTTTCTAATTTAAACGCAAGTGTGAAAGAGCCCTTAGGATCCGTGGGTGTACAGTATGCCATCTGGTCCAACTACTTATGACCCACACGGCAGTTCTGGGGCACCGTCATATGACATAGTCCCAGAATGAAAGGGGATTTTACCCGCCATCATTTTACAATACATTGGGTGGCAAGTGGTTAAAAAGAAAATTAATTTCTTTGCACATTTTTCAAAAACTTGCGGCAAAATACCATACTAGGTAGTCAGGAAATTGCATAATCGATGCCCCTAGAAAGCCTGAAGGTACGCCTTCGATTTTGGGCCTATGTGACAAGGCTGTGAAAAAGTCTCACACACGTGGTATTCCCATACTTGGGAGGAGTTGCAGAATTGTGTTTTGGGGTGTAATTGTACGTATGCCTATGCCGTATGTGAGATTTAATTTTTTTAAATGACAATTTAAATAAAATGTACTTTTAACATTTTCTAAAAACAATTTGGCAAAAATTTACAACTTAAAAAAACTCACAATGTCTCTAAATAGTATTGTCTTAGTATTGTATGGTCTACTTTTCCAAAAGGGTAAATTTTGTGGTATGTGTACTGACCTTACATTTTAGGGCCTCAAGAAATGACAGGTAGTCAGAACAACAGGGTTAATCAATTTTCAAATATATACACCATGGTTTGTAGGCTCTATAACTTTCACACAGACTAAATATATACAGATGTTTTTGTTTCACCAAAGAAACGTAGCAGAATACATTTTGGCCTAAGCTTATGAAGAAAAATTAGCAAAATTCTATAACAGAAACCAAGAAACGGGGTTTTTTCTCCCCAAATTCAGTTTTTTTTCCCTTATATAGTAATATCTTAAAAAATTATATAAATTCATTTGTGTACAGTGTTGCATGACCGAGTAAGCGTGAAAGCGTGACAGCACTAAAAACTGAAAAATGGCCTGGACTGGAAGGTGGTATAACAGTCCAGTCTTCCAGTTGTTAACAAATATGTAAAAATAGGATTTTTACGTCATACTTACCTGTAGACTCCTTTTCTTTGAGTACATCATGGGACACAGAGGCAGGCTAATATTCATTACCTGCTGGGTTATACTTCATCATTAGGTGAATGGACACTGGTAGACCAAAGGTCTTCAGACAGGAAGTGATTCCCTATATAACCCCTCCCATACAGGAAGTACTTTAGTTTTGTATCAAGCACTAAATCCTCAAAAAAGAGGGGAGGGATCTCTGTGTCCCATGATGTACTCAAAGAAAAGGATTTTACAGGTAAGTATGACATAAAAATCCTATTTTCTTTTTCATACATCATGGGACACAGAGTCAGGCTAATATTCATTACCTGCTGGGATGTCCCAGAGCAATAGCCTTGAGGGGAGGGAGACACCCTGCCAAACAATAGCCATCAGAACTTATACGGCAGCCCGCAGTTCACTGCGGCCAAAAGCTGAATCTTTGGCTGCTCGAACAATCACTTGATAAATTTTTGTGAACGTATGCACTGAAGACCAGGTAGCAGCCTTACAAATCTGAGCCACAGATACCTGATGGCGAAAAGCCCAAGAGGTTCCTACACCCCTGGTAGAATGAGCTCTCACCCTAAAGGGAGGGGCTTTATGTTTCAGACCGTAGGCCTGAATGACCAATTGACTGACCCAATTGGCAATGGAAGCTTTGGAAGCTGCCTGCCCCTTCTTGGGTCCTTTTTTTTTTTTTTTTTTTTTTTTTTTTTAACCAAAAGTCTGATCCTCGGATCTCTGCAGATCTAGACAGATAAACCTTGACTGCCCAGACAACGTCCATAGAATGCAGTCGTCTCTCTTCCGCCGAATGAGGCCGAGAGAAAAAAGAAGGCAAAATAATATCCTGATTTAAACGAAAGGCCGACACCACCTTTGGCAAAAGGGATGGAACAGGTCGTAAGACGACTCGGTCATGGTGAAGGATCAAGCACGGTTCCCTGCATGAAAGGGCCAACTCCGACACCCTTCTAGCCGAGGTGATAGCCATCAGGAAGGCTAGCTTGCATGACAGCAAGTCTAATGGAATTTCCTTAATAGGTTCAAATGGTTGTTTCTGTAACACAGACAGCACCAAGTTCATGTCCCAAGGACACATAGGTGACCTAATGGGGGGAAGAAAGCGAGTTGCCCCTTGCATAAAGGTTTGGATCAGTGAATGGGAGGCTAAAGGCCTTTGGAAGAATACTGATAGGGCGGAAACCTGACCTCTGATTGTACTCAAAGCCAATTTGATTTCTACAGATGACTGTAGAAAAGAGAATTCTCCCAATCACATATTTCCGGGGATGCCATTTTCTGGCTTCACACCAATATAAGTCTTCCAGACCTTATGATAAATCTTCCCAGTGACAGCTTTTCTAGCATTCACTGGGGTAGACACTACTGGTCCCGAGATGCCACGGTCCTTCAACACCCTGGTTTCAATAGCCATGCCATCAGATTTAGAGACTGTAAATTGGGGTGGAATGGTGGAATATAAGACCTTGAGACAGTAGATCAGGGCACCGTGGAAGCGTCCAAGGCCCGTCTACTGTCAGTCTCACAATCTCCGGGAACCAGGGCCTTCTGGGCCAGGCTGGTGCCACCAGAATGACTGGAACCCCCTCTCTCGGAATCCTGCACAAGAAATGTGGAAGGAGAGGGATCAGAGGGAAAGCATAAACCAGGGAGTACTGGCTCTATGGAACTATCAGAGCATTTGCTCCAATTGCCAGGGGATCTCTTGTTCAAGACACAAACTGCTGTAGCTTGTTGTTGAACCGGGATGCCAGTAGGTCGACCTCTGGCCATCCCCAACTTTGGCAAATCTCCTGGCACACCTCGGTGTAGGGACCATTCCCCCAGGCAAATCTGCTGGCGGCTGACAATCTGCCTTCCAGTTCTCTACTCCCGGAATATGGACTGCCGATATCATTGGCACATGTCCCTCTGCCCAGGCTAGTGTGTAGTTCACCTCCTTCAGAGCTAAACAACTCCTGGTACCGCCTTGGTGGTTTATATAGGCCACTGCCATGGCATTGTCGGACTGAACCCTGATGGAGCAGTCCTGAAGCTCCACCGTTCAGGACCGCAGGGCCAGACGTACTGCCTGTAATTCTAGGACTTTGATGGGCGGAGTCTGCTCTGTCCCTGACCATTTCCCCTGAGCTGTCTAAGGTTGCTCCCCAGCCTGAGAGATTGGCATCTGTAGTCAGTACTCTCCAAGTTACCGAAAGGATTTTCCCTTTCACAGGTTCTGATCCTGCAACCACCAGTTTAGGCTTAAGCATGCCTGAGGAGATAAGGACATTGGATAATCCAGGGCCTTTCTTCCTCTGTTCCAAGCCGACAAGATGTCTTGTTATAAAGGCCTGGAATGGAACTGGGCATAGGGCACTGCCTCGAAGGAGGATACCATCCTCCCTAGAAGACTCATACAGAGCCGAATGGAGGGTTGTTGTCTGGTGCCCTTTATCGGACGCACCTGATCCTTCAGGGCACAGATCCTTACGGGTGGCAAGAATACTTGCTTGGACCATGTTTAGAATCAGACCTAATTATCTTAGACTTTGAGCTGGTCTCGAGGCTGACTTTTCGTTATTTATGATCCAGCCTAAGCTTTTCAAATACCTCACTGTGTATATTATGCTCTGTACTAGAGCCTGTACTGAGTGATCCCTGAGCAGGAGGTCATCCAGATACCCGAACACCAAAATCCCTTGGGCCCTTAAAAGACCCAGCACCGGTGCTAGGACCTTTGTGAACACCTGGAGAGCTGTAGCAAGCCCGAAGGGAAGAGCTACAAATTGAAAGTGACGTTCCTCTACTGCAAAACGTAGGAACCTCTGATGAGGCTGGAAGATAGGTATGTGTAAGTACGCGTCCTTTATATCGATGGAGGCTAAAAAGCCTCCCCTCTGGAGTGAGGTTACTACTGAGCAGACTAGATACTTGTTCAGGGACCTTAGGTCCAAAATGGGCCTTGTGTCCCTGTTTGGTTTCTGAACCGTAAACAGGTTTGAGTAAAACCCTGTGCCAATTTTGAATACAGGAACCTCTACAATCATTCCTTGATGCACTAGATGATGTCGTGCTTGAAACAAAAGTTTCTTTTTGGAGGATCCGAGGGAACGCTGGATCTTAGAAACCTCTGAGGGGGAACCACCCATAACTCCAGGTTGTAACCGCGAGATATAATTGAGGTGACCCACTCGTCCCGAATTATTGTTTTCCAAATGTCTGCAAATTGCAGCAGTCTTCCCCCCCACCCGATGGAGTGGGGGCATCCCCTCAAAAGGAGGGCTTGGTGCTGGGTTTAGAAGAATTTTGGATCCAGGGCCTTTTCTGGCTCTGGCCTTGCGGCTTGCCCCTGGCCCTAGCGCTCTGTTGGTGGCGGAACCACCCTGACGCTGAGACATTTGAGTAAGCAGTCCCTGGGTTTTTAAATGAAGGATGTTTGGTGCTTTTCTTCACAGGAAGTAGAGAACTCTTCCCTCCGGAAATCTTTTGGATATATTTGTCCAAGTGATCATGGAATAAACGTTTCCCATGAAAAGGGAAACCAAACAATAACTTTTTACAAGGTAGCTCGGCTGATCAGTTCTTAAGCCATAAAAGTCTGTGCATATGTACAGACAAGAGAGCCAGACGAGAAACCAGCTGTATTGAATCCTTTAAAGCATCAACAGCAAAACACAGCGCTCGAGGAATATCTGTCTTACTTTCAGGCAGATCATCCTCCTGGTTAGGCCTATCAGGCCGTTTGATCGGATCCTTTACGGACTGGCAAATACCAATTACTGCAACATCTGGCTGAGTAGCTAAACTGGCCAAAGAAAAGGAAGCTTTTAATAATAATTCCAATTTCTTGTCAACAGGGTCTTTCAAGCCCTGTGCGTTATCTACCTGACAAGTTAAGTTCTTGTTTAAGGAAGAGACTGCTTCATCTATGGCTGGCATGCTCCATTTTTTAATGAACTTTTCATCCATGGTATAAAAAAAGGGAAAACCTTTTAGGAGGCAAAAAAGTCCTGTCAGGATGTTCCCAATCAGCATACACCACCTGTTCCAACAGGGGGTGTAACGGGAAAGTCTATGCGACCTGAAAAGGTCTCAGAGATCCCAAAGAGGACCAGGGGGGCTCAGTCTCCTCTGCACGAGGTAACTTAAAGGCAGAACGAACCATTTTGGTCAGAGTCTGGATCAAAAGCCTCTGCGACCGAGAGGCAGACATTGACTGTATATCTTCTTGTCCAGATTGCTTGGGGGCAGACTCATCTGCCGGGCACGCCACCGAATTCTGAGCGTTAACCACTTCCCCATCCTCAACCCATTCCTGCTCCAGAGTAGGAGACTCCAGGGAGGGGGATCTGTAACACTTCCTGCCACCCTGCAGGATGGAGACAATCATGCCGGCAATCCTGTGCTCTAACCCAGCTAGGGCTGAGGACAGTTCATCCTTAGTGATAAAGGGTGAATCAGCAGCGTTGACTGTAAGCACAATACCTGAAAGGCGCAGCGACTCAGATTGCCCGGGCATCTGGTCTTTCAGGGGATACAACACTAGGGACACGACTAGGTTCATCAGAAACTACTGATGACGTAGGTGTGCCCTTCCCTATGGTGTTAGTTCCACTCCTCTTTTTGGAAGAGATTCAATGCCTGCAAACAAAGAGTACTTGGGTGTAGTTAAAACACCTCAGAAGGGAGACCCCTTAATAGGGCTCACTAAGCCCCTATTATGCAACAACTATATTCGCGTACGACACGAATCTTCGTGCGCCCAGATAAAGGCTACGCGCATGTGCGGTATGGCCGCCAAACTGCTGAGCCCCGCTTGTGTGAACGCACGTGCGCCATGGCAAACCAAGGCGAAATGGCACACTGTCGTGCACCATCCTACAGGTAAAAAACAGCCAGACACAAGCAAAAAAGGTACACTTTGCAAACACCCACAGCTAGCCCAGAACTCCCCCATATGGTCACCGCACACAGGTGTCCAGCCTTTAGCTAGCTTGACTGATTGTTACAATCACTGGGACACCCCACAATAATAAAATAAAGGGGTTTCACTTACCCATCCAGGTGCAGGGCCACTTAGAAACTAAGGGCCCAATCTTCACGGCGGGTTTCTGTCACTTGGACCTTCAAGGACTGGGTACCCTTTCATGTTTAGAGTCTACTCCCTTGGACCTGTACAGCACCCTGCTGGAAATGCCTTAGCACTGTAGTGTCGATTTCAACTCCGCAGGGTCCAGCGCCCAGAGGCCACGTTACAGGCAAGACCTTGCAGGATCTTGAGTCTTCTTTGTGAGGCTCGGGTACCATTTATCTAAGCATAAAAGCCTGTGTCAAATGGATCCGATTAGTGAATCCCTTGATTAATTTTTGGAACTGTTTGTGGGACTAGAGACCTGGAGTTTAGAAAGCTCAAACAAACCATGCCATCCACCTTGCAGACACTGGTAAAAAATTAAAGTACTTCCTGTATATGGGAGGGGAGGGGTTATATAGGGGATCACTTCCTGTCTGAAGACCTTTGGTCTACCAGTGTCCATTCACCTAATGATGGAGTATAACCCAGCAGGTAATGAATATTAGGCTGACTCTGTGTCCCATGATGTATGAAAAAGAAACCTGAAATAAAATGGCTCTGGTAGAAGAGTATATGTGAATATAGTGCAGCGCTAGCTTTAACCTGTGAGAAATAAGTTAGTTTGTGTAACGTTTCACATTTTAATAGTCGATATGGTGATAAACCCAAGTGTGAAAATAATCCAAACTTTAAATCAGTGTTAACAAATGCCACAAACTGTGTAAAAACCGATGGTTACTTACCGATAATGGTATTTCTATGTACCTTCCAGAACGGCAACACATGAGAGATGAAAGGCTCCTCCCTACAGGAAACACAATCAGTTCACAGCTGTTAAAAGGCTCCACCTTTCCCCCTTGTCCCTCAGTTGTTGTAAAGTAATTCTCCAACCGATTCACAAGGGGTCTTTAGACACTTACCACCTATTGTATACACTCTTTCCTCCACCCATAACAGGGAAGGAAGTAGGCCTGCCGTCCTGGAAGGTTCGTAGAAATACCGTTATCGGGAAGTAACCATCGGTTTTCTCACTTCACCTTCCAGGATGGCAACACATGAGAGGATATTCAAGTAATCCGCAGGCCTACCTTAGTGTGGGACCACTGCCTGTAGCACCTTCCGACTGAAGACTAGGTCTTGCTGCAATAGGACCCCCACTCGGTAGTGCTTCAGGAAGGTGTCTTGACTGGACCAGGTGGCTGCGTTATGAATTTGCTCCCAGGAGGCTCACGCTTTTTTGGCCCAGGAGATTGTCAGGGCTCTAGTTGAGCGTGCTTTCAACTTTGTTGGTGCAGGGATACCTGAGCTTTCATATGCTACAGAAATGGCCTGCCTTATCCACCTAGAGACTGAGGATTTTGAGGCCTGAAGTCCCTTCCTTGGTCCAGAAAAAAAGGATTAGGCAGTGATTGGATCTCCTAAAATCCCTAACCCATTCTAGATAAGAAAGGAGGCATCTCCTTACATCTAGACAATGGAATCTCTTTTCCCCCTAATCTTTAGGGTTGTCACAAAAGGATGGTAGGTTTATTACCTGTGTCCTATGGAAGGCTGATGACACCTTGGGCAGATATAAAGGATCTGGTCTGAGGGTGATCGTGTCTGGCAGGATCAACAAAAAAGGTTCTTTAATGGAGAGACCCTGTAGGTCTCCTACCCTTCTAGCTGTGGTAATTGCCAGCAGGAAGGCTAATTTTAAAAACTTAAGAGGAACCTCTTCTATGGATTCAAAGGGGGGTCTAGATAATGCCTCTAGAACCCTGGTTAGGTCCCAAGGCGGGAACCTATCTTTTGTGACCGGGGTAGCCCTATTTCTGTCCTCCAAAAACCTTTTAACTAAGGGTTCCTTGCTAACCTAGCATCAAGGAAAACAGAATGCACGGCCACCTGTACCCGAAGAGTGTTCACTGCCACACCCTTCTCTATCCCATCTATAAGAATTTCTAGGATTATGGAGATTGAGGTGGAAACAACCTGTTTTTGTTTACACCAGGTTCAAAAGGTTTTCCATACTTTAAAGTATATCTTTCTGGTTACAGTTTTCCTGCTCAAAAGGAGAGTGTATCACTCTTCTCTGAGCAGCCTTTACCTGAGCATCTGGCGCTCACTAACAAGGCCGTCAGATGGAAGAATTTCGGCCTGGGGTGCAACACTGGACCCTGAGAGAGTAAGTCCGGAAGCTTCCAGGGAGATGCTACTGACAGCGTTTCAAGGTTGCAAATCACACCCTCCTTGGCCACCATGGAGCAACCAGGAGGAAGCGGCCTGAAGACCAGTTGAGTTTTTGAATGACTCGCGTAATCAGTGCCAGAGGAGGGAATGCATAAGCCAATTGGAACGTCCATTCCTGGGCTAGGGCATTCAGACCCTCTGACTCTCTTTCCTGAGAGAGGGAGAACGTCTTTACCTTCCTGTTCTCAAAACTGGCAAAGAGGTCTATTTCTGGGCCAAATTTTTGGACTCATGCCTGGAATAACTTGGGGTTCAGCTCCCAGTCTCCCTGTCTGACAGGTTGGCGACTGAGGAAGTCTGCTTCCTGATTGTCCGCCCCCATTATGTATACTGCTGACAGCGAGAGTACCCTGTGCTTGGCCCAGTTCAAAATCTCCTTTGCTATGTCCAAAAGGGCTTTGGATCTGGTTCCCCCCTGGTGGCTTAGGTAGGCTACTGCCGTGGCATTGTCTGAGGAAATCTGGAATTCTTTGCCTAAGACTCTGCCTTCAAAGGCCCTTAAGGCTTCGCCCACTGCTCTGAGCTCCCTGAGGTTGAAGAGGATCCAACTATCCCCTTGTCTCAGATGTCCTGTACCTTGGCTTTTTCTAGGTGGGCTCCCCAACCCCAGGCACTTGCGTCTGTGGTGAGCTTCAGTGGATTCCACTGTCCCCACGGTCTGCCCTTTTCCAGATTTTCTGGGACTAACCACCACTCCAGGGAAGATTGTACCTGAGGAGTTATGACTAAACTTTTGTCTAGGGATTAGTTCCTTTTGTCCCAAGAGGAAAGGTGGAAAAATTGGAGGTCTCTGGAATGCAGTTGCGCCCAAGCGACTGCTGGGATGCTGGCTGACATGAGTCCCAGGACCCTGAGAATAGCTCTCTTGGAACACACGGGGATATCAGCCTTCTAATGACTGCGACTAGTTTCTCCACCTTCTCCCTTAGGAGTAGGAGCTTTTGGGCCTGTTAATATACCCGATAGCCTAGGCAGGTTTGGACATGAGCCAGTACTAGGCATGATTTTTCCACACTCACCAGCCAGCCTAACTTCTGCAGGACTGAAATTGCTCTTTGGGTATCTGTCTCTACCTGAGCGACTGACGGACCAAAGATAAGCAGGTCATCCAGGTAAGGTATTAACGCTATTCCCTGGACATGCAGATAGGCCACTGCATTGGCAAGGATCTTCATGAAGATCCTTGGACTGGCTGCTAACCCGAAAGGGAGGGCCCTGAATTGCCAATAGCGAGTCTCTTTCTGGGTTACCACCACGAATCTCAGGAATGCCTGGTGTTCTGGGTGGATCGGGACATGCAAATAGGCATCCCTGAGATCCAGAGTGGTCATAAAGATGTCTTTTAGCAGGTTTTTTCGCACAATTTCATAAATACTCTCCATGGAAAACCTCTTGTATTCTAGGAATTTGTTTAAGTTCCTGAGGTTTATGATCAGGCGGTACCAGTGTTAATTTTGGCAGCAAATTTTGATTTAGTTTTAGTCTTAGGACTAAAATGGCATCTTAGTTTTAGTCCCATTTTAGTCTTCTGCAATTGTTTTAATTTTAGTCGTATTTAGTCGACTAAATCTCTAGTACATTTTAGTCGACTAAAATGTCCTACGTTTTAGTCGACTAAAATCTCCAGTATATTTTAGTCGACTAAAACTCATTTTAGTCTAAAATCTAATGGGTGTAATTCAATTGTAATGCATTAACAATTCTCTACAATTTGCACTCATATACTGCTGGAGTGAAAAATCTAATATGTTATTATTACATTGAGGTATGAACATGCACTACAGACCAGTGTTAATTTTAAAGTCAAACTTCAATTTAGTTTTAGTGTTTTGACAAAAATGGCATTTTAGTTTTAGTCCCATTTTAGTCATTTCAGTTTTAGTTGTATTTTAGTCGACTAAAATAATATTCATTTAGTCGACTAAAATGTTTTAGTCAATGAAATTAACACTGGGCGGTACTTCCCTGATGGTTTGGGTACCACGAAAATATGTGGGTAAAAGCCTTGGTATCGCTGGCTTTTTGGTACTGATACTACTACCTGCTGTTCCACCAGTTCCTGAATCCCTTCTAGTAGGGCTTTCTTTTTTAATGCATCCTTGGGAGGATGTGTTACCGTACTCATAAGTGGGGGCTTTGCTGAGAATTCTAGGCGGTAGCCTTCCTTGATCAGCTGAATTATGTACAGAGTGTCTGAAATTTCCTCCCACTGAAGAACGAATTGAGACAGTCAGCCCCTCACCTTGATTCTCGCATTACTTGGAATCTTTGGTCTTTTGGACTGGAGCAGGAAAATGGAAAATTACTTTCCGTAATTTTCCTTTTTTGACGCATCCCATGGCAGCACACACATTGGGTTGTGACTCCGCCTCCACAACCTGATAGGATTGGTTAGATACTGTATAAGATTTGAAGAGGAGTCCACAGCTGCATTCTCAGTAACTATCACCTTAGAAGGGCAGGTTTCTGTGTGCTGCCATGGGATGCGTCAGAAAAGGAAAATTGCGGAAAGGTGAGTAAACAATTTTCCGTTTTCCTGACGCATCATGGCAGCACACACATTGGGAAATAACTCGCTACATGGGTGGGTGCTTTCAGAAGATTGTATTTACTCAAGTACAGGATATGGAAGAATGAGTTTGAATGACTGATCTCCCGAACTCAACCATAGTCAATTGAGCCAGATCTATTTTGTAGTGTGACATGAATGTGGTTCTGGAAGACCAAGTTGCTGCCTTGCAAATGGTTTCAGAGGACACTCTACAGTACGCTGGCCAGGAGGTCGCCATTGCTCTAGTCAAGTGGGCCTTCAATCCATCCGGTATTGGGAGCTGCTGTATTAGGTATGCTCTTTTGATGGTTTTAACTAGCCAAGAATCTATTGTTCTTGAAGAGGCTGCCTCTGGGCCTTCAATCCATCCGGTATTGGGAGCTGCTGTATTAAGTATGCTCTTTTGTTGGTTTTAACTAGCCAAGAATCTATTGTTCTTGAAGAGGCTGCCTGACCTCTTTTTGAGCCCTGCGGGATAACTAGGTTTTGAGTTTTCCTGAACGGTCTAGTAGCTTCTAAATGGGAAGACATAACGGATTTAATGTCCAAAGGGTGTGGGTCCCCTTCACTAGTAAGGAAGGCTGGAAGATTGATTTCCAAGTTGAAGTGGAAGAAAGATGCTACCTTAGGTATAAACTGTGCAGAGGGTCTGAGGACGACTATCAGGGTAAAAAAAACTAGATGCGGCTCTTTGATTAACAGAGCTTGCAACTCCGAAACTCTTTTGGCAGACGTTATTGCTACCAGAAATAATAATTTGAACGTTAGATCCCATAAGGACGTTGATTCTAAAGGGAAGAAGGGTTCCCTTGACAGAACTTCTAGAACAACAGATAGGTCCCAAGTCGGGAAAGTTTGCTTCCTGGGTGGCCTTATTTTCAGGCATGCTTTCTGGAATTGAATTATGAGGGGATTTAGAGCCCATCTGATTCCCATCATTGCGGACAGGGCAGAGACTTGAACTTTGAGAGTGCTCAATCTTATTCCTCTTTCGAGGCCTAGTTGCAGGAACTCTAGGACGAGAGACTGAAGGGGAGAGTGGGTCCCAGGACTGTTGCTGTGCAAATGCGGTGAATCTCTCCCAGATTGTTATATGTGCTGTTCATTGACCTTTTTCTGGCCTGTTGCAGTGTGGTCACTACTCTAAGAGAACACCCTTGATCTAGTAACCTTTCCCTTTCAACTTCTAGGTCATAAGGTGTAATCATTCTGGTGATGGATGTAGGAATCGGCCTTGTGAGCAAATCCGGGATCACTGGGAGCGGTAGCGGTTCCTCTGTGCTTAGGTGTAAGACAGTCGCGAACCATGGCCTCCTCGGCCAGAACGGCAACCCCACTATGACTGGATGTCGAGTTCCTCAGCCTGCCCAGAAATCTGGCTATTAGGGGAATCGGAGGAAAAATACATCCTAGGTGAAATTTCCATGGGTGGTGAAGACAGTCGATCCCTGCCTCCGTTGGTTAGGCGGCTCTCGCTAGGAATCGGGGACATTTGTTGTTCACTGGAGTTGCCACCAGATCTATATCGGGAATACCCCTTCTGTGTGTAAGGAAAGCAAAAGCTTGAGGACTGAGGGACCACTCGTTTGATATGAATATTCTGCTCAAATTGTCCACGAGTTGGTTCTGTACTGCCGGAACGTATATTGCTTTCAAGTCCACCAGGTGAACTTGAGCCCATTCGAGTATAGGGCAAACTTCTTCCATGAACGTGTTGCTCCGGGTGCCTCCCTGTCTGTGAACATAGCGCACAGCCACAGTGTTGTCCATGTGTAAGAGAATGCTCTTCCCTGCGAGGAATGGTCCGAATGTTAGAAGGGCCTGCCAGGCGGCCCTGAGCTCCAGTATGTTTGAGACTATGCCCTGTGGGCGAAAGGACCAACATCCCTGTGCCCCTTGTTGTCGATAATGTGCTCCCCACCCCTGAAGGCTGGCATCTGTCATTATTTCTGGTAGCGGGGGGACTATGGGGCGACAGCGTGTAAGGTTGGACTCGTGTCCACCACCACGCGGATTTTTTTACTGCCTGGTTGATAACTATCCGCTGGTTCATTGATGACCCATTCCACTGTCTTCGGAATGAATTTTGGAAGATTCTTGAATTCCACTGGGACATCAGGAAGGTGGAAGACATTGAGTCCAGGATGCTTAGACACGTTCTGGCAGGCAGGTACTCTGCCGCCAAGAGCTTCTTTATTTTGTGAACCAACGGCTCTACTTTCTCTTAGGGAAGTCCCACCGTGTTGGAACTGGTGTCCAGTTTGGCACCTAAGAAAATCATTTTTTGTGCTGGGACCAGGCTGCTCTTTTTCCAGTTTATTATCCACTCGAACTGTTGAAGTGTGGAAATTAGTATTGTTCGATATTGAAGCAGGGTTTGTTGGCTGTCGGCCAGGAGGAGAATCTCGTAGAGATAGTGAAGGACTCTGTCCTTCTTTCCTCAGATGCGCTATTACCGGTAGTAAGACCTTTGTAAAGGTTTCGCTTCAGGATAGAAGATGGTAGTCTGGTAACTCTGTAGTGATCCTTGGGGATTTTGTGATTGAATGTCCATCTGTGACTCTCTTGGATGGTGGATATCATCCAGGTGGTCTGTTATATGATCTGTCCATACATGTGCAAATAGCCTCAACCTCGCTCCTACTATCACGGGCTGGGCGCGCGTGCCATCAAAATGACTTCTGTTGATCTCCTGAATTGGGGGCTTTGGATTTTTGCACCCTCATAAAGGACGGTTGGGGATTTCGCCAATTCCGTTTAAATTCCTTCCCTGGTCTGTAAGACCTTACTTCTCTGTATCTTTCAGGCAGATGACGTCTAAAAAGGTGGATTTTTTTGTTGTTTGGGTCTTTTATCAAAAGGGATGAGAACTGATTTACCTCCCGTAACTTTTGAGATTGCAGAATCTAGCTTAGGACCGAACAGGTTGGTACCGTCGTAGGGGATTCTACACCAGCTGGACTTGGAGGTCACATCTGCAACCCAGGGCTTTAACCACAGTGCTCTCCTGGACATTACCGAGGCCAACATTGGTCTTGCTGAAGATCTTATATCAACCGATGCCTCTCCTGCTAGCAGTTCCTGCACAGCAGATATGGTTTTTTCTTGGTCCGCTGCTTCCAGCAACAATTTTTCAATGCTGGATGTCCAGCTGGTGATAGCTCTGCCAACTGCTGCCAGAGTGACTGCTGGCCTGCAGGCCCCTCCTGCCGCCGAGTAGGCTTTTTTAAGATCGAGGTCTATTTTTCGGTCCATTACGTCCCTGAAGGTCACGGCATCCCCAATTGGCAGAGTTACATGTCGCACCAGGCGCATTAATGAGAAATCCAACACTGGAGCCCAGATGAAAGGGTTTACCGTTGGTTCCCTTAATGGATAGTGCTTAGCTATTGTTCAGACTGGATTTTTTTATCTGGCTTTTGCCATTCATCCTTTATTAACTCCTCGAGTTATTCAATAAATGGGAAAGTTTCAGGATCTTTTTTCAGGTTAGGAAAGTATTTCCTTAGTTTACGTGGGGCCTCCTTCTCTTCTTCCCACCCAATTGCCTCTTTTACTGATTTCGTAAAAAGGATCCATTAGTGCGAAATCAAATGAGGTGGGCATTAGGATTTCATCCTCCTCTGGAGAATCCTCTTGATCTTGAGGAGCATAAGAAGTGGAAGCCGATTTAGCTTGTGTAATCGGTTCGGATGTTGCCACTTGCAGAATAGACTCCTTTACTGACTCTTATTATGTTGGACGCTTCCCTTGCATCTGATTCTTTATCATGGGTTGCCTCATCCAACCAGGTTTGGCACACTAATTTACTAGGCAGAGCTTGCGCACCGCAGACCAAGCAGGCATTAGCCACAGGACGTGTATGGTGGTCATCTCGAGGCTGGTGGGATGATGAATAATCTCTGTGGTGATGGGAGGAGGTTCTTGACCGGCTTCTCCGGTAATGAGTGTCTTGAAGGTGAACGCTCTTTGCGTTTAGAGTGCGATGACCTTGATGACCTACCAGGATAAGATGGCATTAGTGGCAAGGCTCCTTTTCTCCTCTTCACTACTTACCCAACATACGCCCCCTTACCTTGTAGTCCGTGGATGGTCTGCTGGAGCAGCAGCCTCCATGGAAGAGGATAGAGTGTACCTGTGAAGGAGATTAAATTTTAAGCAAAAGATGCAGAGGATAAGCAGCCAGTGCTGAAGAGAGAGAGAGAGTGAATAAAGCTTACCAGGTAACAGAGGACAGAGCTGGGGCAGCAAGGCAGCAATGACAGTAGCAGAATCCAGGTGGAGGATAAGCTTTTACCCTCAGAGGCTGGCTGAAAGAAAAATGCCGTTTTTTAAATAAGCAGCCGTTACGGCAGGGCTGACGTCATAGCCGTGCATGCGCCATAGCAATTTGCAGCGTCCGGCGCCATCTTGGAGACTGGCAAGAGAGGACGGCGCCTGTGTCACTTCCGGTGGCACTGTGAATCCAATCCGGCCACCATGATGAGAGGGGCAAGGAGGCCGAGGAACTACAGCACTCAGCGAGCCAAGGGGCGGAAAGTAAATAAATATAAAGACTGTATGAAAATGGGAAAAACCTACCAGGTGACTGTTGAAACAGGAAAACAGAAATTACAGAAGGTAAGAGGTGGAGGCCGCTTCAATATATTAAACCTGTTTAAGGCTTGTAAGTGTAAATGATTGTAACATACCCCTGAGACTATCAGAGCGGGGTCCCCTACATAAAGCTCATTTAGAGACTGTACAGTCAGGGCTTTCAACTAGGAGAGGCTGAACCTAGCTGGGGCGAAGCAGTAAGGGGTTCCAAGCTTTAACCGGACAGTCCACACAGGTAAGGAAAAAAAAGGAGAATGCAGCGGTGGACTCCTCTTCAAATCTTATAGCTAACCAGTCCTATCAGGTTGTGGAGGCGGAGTCACAACCCAATGTGTGTGCTGCCATGGGATGCGTCAGGAAAGAGCGAATTGCCTTTTTGCCTAACTCTGAAGTACCTCCACTTCCTGCTGGATTCTCTTAGTTTTTTTCTGATTTTGTCCCGAGGGGCATTGAAAAAACATTTCTGTACCTTTCCCTTTTGGGTTTGACAGGAAATTTCTTTCCTTTCTTGGAGGACCTGGACAAAACAGTATCAAGACATGGCCCAAACAGTAAAGACCCTTCGAAGGGGAAACCACAAAGTTTAGCCTTTAAAGTGAGGTCCCCTTCCCAGGCTTTAACCCAAATGGCTCTCCTGGCCGAGTTAATAAGGGCGCCTGTCTTGGCTTGCGTTTTTACTGCATCCACGGCTGCATCTGCCAGGAAGGCTACAGCCTTCCCTATTACTGAGAGGAAATCCAGAACTTCTTGAGACTTAATACCCTGTGAATTCTTCAGTGGCATAAATTGCTTGAAGGAGTCTCTCCAAGTCCTCTAGACCAAAGAGAAGTCTGTTTAGTTTGACGCTTTCCATGTCACTATCCAGACTCATATCAGTCTCCTTCTCTGAACTGGGCTCAGATTTTGCCTCTTCTATCTCATCCTCTTCCCTAGCCTGACCTGGGGGAAGGCCCTGAGAGTTTGGTAAAAAAAAAAAGCACTTGGCCCTGGTCTGGAGAGAATGTGCTCCTGAGAAGAGGGACCCTCTTTAGGGGAAATCTCCACTGCACACTGCATCTGCCACCTGGGGAGCGGCAGCAGAGGTGCAAAAACATTGTATAGTGGCCAGCATCTCTGAACAGATTTCAGAAAATCTTTCATTAGACCTGAGGCCTCTTTCCCAGCCAGTTTGTTAATATAACAGTAACAAAAACTCTTGGCGTGAGATTTAGACAATCTTTCTCCACAGTTACCGCACTTTTTACTGGCACCAGTGCTAGCAGATGTAGAAGGTTCGAATTGGCTGAAAACATCCATTTCAAACAGGAAGCCAGGGCCCTACAAAATAGTTTAAAACTATGTGGATATAGCAACAAGTGCCTTAAAAATGCCTATGCTAGGGCCAAAAAACATAATAGATCTGATCTGGATTGAGAATGATCACTAGGTACTCTGGACAACACAAACAAATACGTGACCTGATGCAGAAACACAGGTACCTCCTCATGGGGGATCCACGTGTTTCTAAACATTTAACCACTAAGCCACCACCCACCATCATATGACGGCGGGACGAGGCTTCTGTTGTTCTGGGAGGACGTCATATGACGTCCTCGCCCTCCCGAGCCACTAGGGGGTGCGCGCGTGCCCGCTGCATCGCTCGGGACCCGGTGCGCGTGCCCGGCGGCCGTGATGTCCGCCGGGCACCCGTGATTGCCGGGTAACAGAGCAGGAGCGTGGATCTGTGCATGTAAACACAGATCCACGTCCTGTCAGAGAGGAGACCGATGGCGTGTCCCTTGTACATAGGGACACCGATCGGTCACCTCCCCCAGTCAGTCCCCTCCCCCCACACTTAGAATCACCTCCTTAGGTCATACATTAACCCCTCGAGCGCCCCCTAGTGTTAACCCCTTCCCTGCCAGTCACATTTACACAGTAATCAATGCAATTTTATAGCATTGATCGCTGTATAAATGTGAATGGTCCCAAAAATGTATCAAAAGTGTCCGATGTGTCCGCCGCAATATCGCAGTCACAATAAAAATCGCAGATCGTCACCATTACTAGTAAAAAATAAATAAATAATAAAAATGCTATAAATCTATCCCCTATTTTGTAGACGCTATAACTTTTGCGCAAACCAATCAATATACGCTTATCGCAATTTTTTTTTACCAAAAATATGTAGAAGAATACATAATGGCCTAAACTGAGGAAAAAATTTGTTAAAAAAAAAAAAAATTGGATATTTATTATAGCAAAAAGTAAAAAATATTGTGTTTTTTCAAAATTGTCCCTCTTTTGTTTATAGCGCAAAAAGTAAAAACCGCAGAGGTGATCAAATACCACCAAAAGAAAGCTCTATTTGTGGGGAAAAAATGATAAAAATTTTCATTAGGGTGCAGTGTAACATGACCGCGCAATTGTCATTCAAAGTGCAACAGCGTTGAAAACTGAAAAATGGCTTGGGCAGGAAGGGGGTGAAAGTGCCCTGTATTGAGGTGGTTAAAGAGCTATCCTGAGATAACCTACAAACGATCCCGATCCATCAAGGACAAAATTGTACATTTGTCATTACTCTTCATTCCCTACTATTACCACTGTCAGCAGAGGTACTAGACCATGTCACAAATGTGGCTTTTGCAGATATAGTCATGCATCACGCAGTGTTGCCCTTCCTAATGGCTGTATGTACTTTCCTAAATTTTCAGTCACGCGTCAATCAGTCGGGATTGCATATTTGATGACCTGCGGCTGTAATGCCTTCCATGTGGGAAAAACGAAACGCCCATTTTTTCACCGTATTAGAGATCATGTCTCTCTGGTATGTAAAAAAAAAAAAAAAAAAAAAATGGAGACGCCCATTAGCCGGCATATGGGCCTTTTCCATCAATTTGATGACATAATGATGCACTTTATAGCTCTTGAACATGTCCCCCCTGATGAAAGAGGAGGTAATTATGATCAGATCTTATTACAACGCGAGGCTAAATGGATTTCCAATCTATGTGCTCTCAAATATCCTGGCCTTAAAGACGCCCTCAGTTTTAAGCCGTTTCTTTAATTTGTCATTCCCCCTTTTTTTTTTTTTTTGTGTTTTTGATCATTGCTATGAACCTTGCCCTAAATCTTTTTCAAATTAATATTGTGATAAATTGTTTCATATATTTATACAATTTTTAAAAATATATTTCATACATACTCAATTCATCATTCAACTTTATATATAATATGTAAGATTTAACTTGATGGCACCTTTAGTTCGTGCTGCGGCTTGATTCAATATCTAACAAAGGATTTATTTCATTTTTATCCTTTTCTCCATGTTTTGACTCCTTCCACTTCGGGCCTCTATTACTTTTTAGTTTGCATGGACACCCAGGCTCCTGGGTGTCCATGCTCCTGTTGGCTCCTAATCAATGATCCACGCCGCTCGTGCCCTTTGTGTGTCATTCTGCTTGCTTTTGTCCCCCATCATCTTTTCTTTTCCTCGAGGTCGGATTCCGTGATTGGTTTGCAACCGATCCGGTCTCATTCTCTCCCGCATCTCTCCGCCCTCCCAAACATCCTTTATGGGCAAAGTACTTTCAAACATGGCGGTCAGTGGCTGCGCGTCACCTGCGTGGCCCCTGACGCCTTGTGTGGACGCTTGCGCAGTGACACCCCCTCAATGTCCGCGGCGTGGCGGTGATGTCAGACACGACGCACCGGAGAACAATATAAATACGGGGATTCGTCTCTTTCCCCGTCACTCTCTGCTGGACACACTAGACACAAGACGGGAGTAATCCCCCTCCCTTGGTGGCTTATTTTAATCTTTGGCTATCTTTCATTAGGTAGGTTTATACTGCACTGCGGTGCCTGATAGATCTATTTGACTTCTTGATTTGTTTATATATGCAAAAATAATTTAATTTAATCCTGTTTTTTCGTTCATTTATTGCGTTCTAGGGTCAGGCTTGGATTGAGTGGATGCTGCCTTTTCCCTCTCCAAGTCTCCCCCAGCACCTTTGGCATACCACGATTCATCTACTTTGTACATTCCATGTATGAAGTGTTTTACTCCAACCAACACTATGGATGTGATTGCCAGATAGCATTGATTCTACAAACCAATACCTTCGAGGTAACTCCCAATAAAACCCTTTTTCAAATTTATTGACCTACTCACCATCTACTTCTTTGGATTACCATTTGATATATCACTTTTATTACCCATTACACATTTTATATATATATATATATATATATATATATATATATATATATATATATATATATATATATCATATATTCTTTACTGATAACACCTTTATTGGTCCTTTCCTCACCAGCAAGGACTTTTTCAATCTCGATCGCCTTTGTATGGTCTCTGCAAACATCTACGTGAGGCCTGAAGTGCTAGGGGGAGGCAACAACCCATGGATCATACTTCTGACTGTGATCTTTAGTTTTGAGTGCAATGCATTGAAATTTATATTTAAGTAAGGTTCACCTTTATACAGCAGCCCAATACTCTGCTTTCATATTAAACATAGGCTTCATGCTTTTATATCCTTATGTATATTAAAAATAGTTTATAATATACAAAAGTTATTTTCTGTTGATGATTAACTATGCACATTTACTCCATGTTCTATGGTATTTAACGATTGATCACTTGTTTTTTGTGTAATTTCTAGTACATCAAGATGCCACATGCTAAGTCTCCTGAAGAAGCTCCACTGAGCGAAACATGTTGATAAAAGTGGTATTCTTATCGTGATTTGTCACTGTATTTTATGAAATTTTCTGTATCCTAATTGGTCTTATGCCTTTTAATATTGTTTGAATAAAATTTCTCTTTTTATATAATATTTTTGGTATCGATAATTCCCGAACATCGATAACCACCATTAAAGTCCCGAGGCTCACTGCCTCAAAGTCCAATTCTCTATGTAGAAGGTGGTTTGTCAGCGACCTCTCGAGATCCGCCTGGGGAGTCTGCAAGAGAAGAGGAGATAAAGGAAACATCACACTTCAGGCCCCCTTCAGTGATGGCTGAAGGCTCTATTTGCCACAGGCGAGTGGTCACTAGGGGTTTCCCAGGGACCACTAAAGGTGGTGCTGCCTTGCCATCCTCTTTTTCCATGAGGTGGGCAACAGCAGACTTCCCACTCCTTGTAGCTCGCTGGGTCCTGAAAGAAGACAAAGAACCTCCAGCCTCTGCAGCCACACGCGTCTGGCATCTCCTCCATGCTTTATTTCCCCTTCCTGAGTGGTGCCGGGCATGCTCCGCCCCCTTCCTGCCCCGACCGGAAGTCCCGGTTTCAGAGCAAGGCTTGGTGCACAAGTGTCCTCCCCCTAGTGTCTTACTTCCTCTGGGCTCTGAGAAAACGTCGCCCGCTGCACACAGGGGAGGATAGGAGACGCGAGTTGCTGAGCAGCGTGCAATGGCAGGGGAACCTTAGAAACACCCAGACCGCCTGCACCACACCCTGGAGCGACCTGTGAGAAGCTTGAAGCAGCAGGTTAGAGCAGCCCTCACCGGCATTCCTGAACCTGGCTCACAGGGGTACCATCCGACTCTTTTTTTAGTCTTCTGGTCAGAGAAAAATAAGCGTTTCGCTGTAGGAGAATCAATCCTGAGGGACAAGAGAGAAGGTGGGGTCTTTTAACAGCTGTGAACTGAAGGCGTTTCCTGCCCATCATCTCTCATGTGTTGCCGTCCTGGAAGGTGAAGTGAGAACATTTATAAAGAGTGTTCTGTGTCCATCAGCATGCACTGCATGATCAATAATTCATTCTTGATACTTGTGTTGAAAAATCTACCAGTTCGTGCCGACCTGTGAACTTGCTTACCTTCTCCTATAAACCCTAAATCATAAGGGGTTTACACAAACCTCTTTCAAAACCTTCTGCAACCAAAGACTCCGTCTCCACCGTAAAAAGAAAATTCAGTTATCACTCCATCTCTCAATGTATCCTTGGAGGTCTGCAAACCTTCACAATCCTCAATATAATATGGCAACATGGAACTGCTCTCTGTAAATGCTTTATTAACCTATTAACCACTTCCGGACCACCCACCGTCTTTATACGATGGTACTTTGAAGGAGGATATCGTCGTTATGGCAGCAGCTAGCTGCCATAACCCCAGTATCCTTTTCTTCAGTGAGCGGCCCGGTTTAGGATAAAAGTGGTCTCTGTGGAAGATTCACTGCAAGATCACTTTTATCGCCGGCGGGAGAGAGCCTCCCACCTCCGGCTGCGATTTGGTGCCCTCCACCGCGGCTGAGGCGATCGGATCCTTCCTGTGGCTTGACAAGGAGACGAGTGAGGGGAAGATGGCCCCAACCCATCTCCATATCACTGCAGGGTAGAAGAGACGTCAAAACCCATAGCTCTTAAATTTTTTATTGCATTTTAGTGTAAATATGAGATCTGAGGTCTTTTTGACCCCAGATCTCATATTTAAGAGGTCCTGTCATGCTTTTTTTCTATTACAAGGGATGTTTACATTCCTTGTAATAGGAATAAAAGTGACAATTTTTTTTTACAAAAAAGCAATGTAAAAATAAAAAGGTAAAATAAATAAAAATAATTAAAAAAAAATTTTAAATCACACCCCATCCCAATGAGCTTGCACGCAGAAGCGAACGCATACGTGAGTAGCGCGCGCATATAAAAATGGCGATCGAACCACATGTGAGGTATCGCCGCGATCGGTAGAGCGAGGGCAATAATTCTAGCCCTAGACCTCCTCTAACTTAAAACATACAACCTGTAGAATTTTTTTTAAACGTCACCTATGGAGATTAAGGGTAAAAGATTGTCGCCATTCCAAGAGTGGGCGCAATTTTGAAGCGTGACATGTTGGGTATCAATTTACTCAGCGTAACATTATCTTTCACAATATTAAAAAAGTGGGCTAACTTTACTGTTGTCTTATTTTTTAATTTAAAAAAAGTGTATTTTTCCCCAAAAAAGTGCGCTTGTAAGACCGCTGCGCAAATACAGTGTGACAAAGTATTGCAACGACTGCCATTTTATTCTAAAAGGGTGTTAGAAAAAAAAATGTACAATGTTTGGGGGTTCTAAGTAATTTTTAAGTAATTTTCTAGAAAAAAAAAGTTAACTTGTAAACAAATCTCAGAAAGAGGCTCGGTCCATAAGTGGTTAATCAGAAAACCATAAAATATATTCACAGCCATACAAAGAACATCAGCATATAAAAATATCTGCAATCGGCATAACCAGGGAATTGAGTACTGAGTAATCCAAAGCCAACTGAGCGACTAGGTGTAATGACATCACACAATTGCTTTGCCCTTACATATTGCGTCACATAGGCAGGAGGTGGCAGAACTGCAGTTAAGCCTTGATGAAATTTTAACCAAAGAAGTCTCTTCCCAGTCTGATTCTTCTTCGTCTACAGGACATCTTCCTCAGGCAGTAGGGCTGCAGTAAAGGCAAAGTCAGAAAGCAGCTAAGGAGGGTCTCTAAAAAAGATATTTTGCCCATGAAATCAGACATTGTGGCAGAAAATTCCTGTCTAGGTAATTAAGAGGAATGCTGTGCAACCAAATGGCAGGTAGAGAATCAGGCTAAGGACAGCTGTCTGATTAGAGGGTACGACAGCCCTGTGGAGATGGACTACAATCTTCCCATCCTATCAATCACAAGAGGCGTTGACCTGATGGGGAACTAATGTCTCTAAATCCCTATCAGGCTCCATCTCCTAGATGCTGCCCTCTGTGACAGGTACAGGGAGCTCAGCTGCACTGAAGACAATCTAGTCTCAGTGCTCCTCTGTTGTGCGTGCGCCAAGTTCATGTACCTGTTTACAACAGGTCGCCTGCAACAATATTTGTGGTGAAGAGGCATGATGAAATTCTAGCGTGTCAAAGACACTGTGTAATATTCCATTTCTTAGGCTGTACTGTGATCAGTGCCCCGATTACCTGCACAGATCTCCCCTGCGAGGAGATGCCGCAGATCAGCTCTCCTCGCCACACTCTGTCATTGCGAGCCAAGGAGAGACGATAAACGGCACTTCCTTGTTTACATATGACCGCCTATAACTGGACACAACCAATCACATGGGCAAAGAGCCACATCATCGACTCTTTACCGAGATTGTGGTTGCGCCGTGTCCTAGGAACCCGGTGCAACCGTGATCGCCACGCGCTGTTCTGGGGCGCCGTCATATGACATAGTCCTAGAATGAGAGGGGATTATGCCCGCCGTCATTTTACAATGCGGCGGGTGGCAAATGGTTAAAAAGAACACTAATTTTCTTTGCACATTTTTCAAAAACTTGCAAAAAAAAAAAAAAAAACTAAATTCTATAGGTCTCTTAGAAAAGATCTTGAGATGTTTACCTTTAAAAATGTGGTTATTTTGTGAGCATTTCTACTGTTCTAATGTGGCAAGACCTCCAAAAATATACTAGATAGTCAGGAAATTGCGTAATTGAGGCCCCTAGAGAGCCTAAAGGTACTCCTTGGATTTTGGGCCTATGTGGCAAAGCTGTGAAAAAAGTCTCGCACATGTGGTATCCCCATACTTGGGAGGAGTTGCAGAATGCGTTTTGGGGTGCAATTGTATGCATGCCTATGCCGTACGTGAGATTGAACTTTTTAAAATGAAAATTTGCATAAAATTTACTTAACATTTTCCAAAAAAATGCTGATGTGTTTCAGCCTAAGCATGCTATGATGAAGGCTTAGGCTGAAATGCATCAGCATCTTGAATGATGTTACTGCTATGATGCAATAAAGTTTTCTATGGAGAAGTTGTCGAGTTGCCAGCTTGTACTTATGGACTCCCTGAACTTAATTAGCCAGGAGACAGACCACTCTGCACACTAAACTGCACTATACAGCGGTAGAGCTTGGGTGAGTTTTCTCTTGTGGATCCGCTTGCAGTGCTGGTAGCTTTTACTCTTTCTCCCTCTGCTTGTGCTGCAGGGGAATCAATTCTAGGATCTGCGTCCCTACCACCTGCTTTAGGACTCCATGTGTGTGCCCCCCCTTCCCTCCAGCGCTGCTGGTTTGCCTCCTCTCCTTTCCTGCTGGCTGCTGAGGGCACAACAGCATTGTGAAAAAAAAAAGTGTAAAAATAAGTTTAAAATAATTTAAAGGGCTCAATCACATGGGTTCTAGGGCTGAAACATTTAATCGATTAATCCTTGTCAACTATTTTCATAATCGATTAAATCGGTCAACCAATTAGTTGGCCTGCATACAGAATGCATTATTTGTTTACATATCATGAAATACAGTGCAGCACTCATACAGCTGAGTACACCTCTGTACAGGACAGCGAGTAAGTGAATGTGAGGAGCAATGCCTCATGGGACATGTAGTCCTGGGCTGTGAGTGGTTCTAAAGGCAGACTTTTAACTTGCTATAGCAGCACTCTATACTATACTTTGCAGCTTGCTATAGGGGCACTCTGAAAACAAGAGGAGCCAGAAGTGCAGATAGGGGAGCGCAGAAGATGAGAATCAGGGCTGCTCTGTGCAAAACCATTACACAGAGCAGGCAAGTATAGCATGCTTGTCGTTTATAAAATAAATAAAAAATAAATCACTTTAACCACTTCAGCCCCGGAAGGATTTGCCCCCTTCCTGACCAGGCCATCTCTCTATATCTAAAGAGAGATATACAGGGCTTTTTTTCCTCAGAGAATAGGTGCAGAAACTCCCCCTTTTGGGAGTTACCCATTGTCTTTGCCCCTACCTACCTTTGAGCACCAGTCCTTGGTTCCACCCCATACCCACCTCCGAGCACTGCCCCTTTTAGAGAATACAGAACCAAGTAACATTTGTGGTACTAAGTAATTTGTATGGAATTTGTTATTGATAACAAGAAAAGCAGTAAAATAGACCCCCTCCCACAGCCAACAAAATACCGCCCAGCAACAATAGACCCTATAGCAGCAAGCTATAATAGACTGCTCCCTCAACAGTAGATCCATCCCAGCGATAACTGACCCCCTAGCAACAATAGATGCCCCACCAGCAATCAACCCTTCTGCAGAAATAGATCCCCTCCAGCAACAATAGATCCATCAGCAGCCAGCATCAATAGACACTGTAGCACAACCCAGCACTCCTTGCCGTTATATAAATTCAGTGGTAGAGGTGCCAGAACTGCGTTCCCCCGCGTTCCCGCTGACAAAAAGCCCTGGAGAGAGAGATATCTCTCTACCTATCGAGAGAGAGAGAGAGATATCTCTATCGAGAGAGAGCTATATCTCTATTGAGAGAGAGTGATAGATATAGCTCTAGAGAGATTTTATATATATCTATATCTATATATCTCCATAGCTATAGATATGCAGACATCTATAGAGATAGCTATAGATTATATATATATTTTTTTTTATTACAAACATATAGTAACATATTACTTTCACGGTATAAATGAACCCCTTATAGTAGCGCTTATCTGCTCTTTTTGTACTATAAAAGGGCTCATTTTAGTTTTTTTGACCCCATGACAGGCGATACAAAAATAAAAAAAAAAAAGCATGCGGCTACCAATAAACATCTTAGGTCTGGTTCACACCTATACGTTTTTGGTGCTTTTTGCAGAGACCCACTACAGTTCATGCAACATGGTTTCCTAAGGGACACATTCACATCTATGCTTTTTTTCAGCCGTTGAGTACTTGGAAAGGGTCAAGGACTTTTTTCAACGCAACGGTGCTTTTTTGGTTCAATAGACTGCAATGGAGAAGAGCTGCAGTAAAGCATGTAGTGCGCGTTTGAAGCGATTTGCATTTTTTATTCAGACAAAAAAAAAAAAAAAAAAAGCATAAAAATGCAAAATCGTGTGCACAGCAAAATGGTATGAACCTATGCTGGCCATACGCGTATCAATTTCCAGACGAGAATATTCAAGAAAAATCTTTGTACATTCGCTGAAAGAATGTAGTTTGAAAACGTAACTTAACATGGTTTTAAAATGAAATTCCTGTGACAAAGAAGTTTTCCATTCTGCTCAAATTTTCCCATCACTGTGGTGGAAAACAAATGTCAATTTGACCCCACTAACGATTAGAAAATCAAACAAATGTTCTTAAAATTAAGGTTTTTTTTTTGTTTTTTGTTTTTTAAGTTAGACATTGTTTTGTATGGCATAATTATTTATTTTCACACACACACACACACACACGTTTGGTGGTTCTAATACCCTGGAGAAAAAAATGGCGGTCGTTGCAATACTTTGTCACACCGTATTTGCGCAAGTTCTTACAAGTGCACCTTTTTTGGAAAATATACACTTTTTTTTAATTCAAAAAACAGTAAAGTTAGCCCAATTTTTTTTCTAGATTGTGAAAGATAATGTTACGCCAAGTAAATTGATAACCAACATCTCTCGCTTTAAAATTGCTTTAAAATTGCAACAGCTTTGTGTTGTGTGCCGACCTGGACACTACATTCTGTGCTTGCCATTTGCCTATACCGTTTCCCCCAGCCAGGAAAGTCTTCACAGGATAGGTAAAAGATTGCCAATATAACAAACACTGCATGCTCTTCTGCATCCAACGGTCATTTGGTGCTGCCATTATTCACGTGCGAAAAATAGAAGTCCCACTGGTTGTTGCTGGCTTTGGTAACTTAAATCAGTGACAGTACGTATGAAGCATGTGAAATAGAAAAAAAAATTTAGCTTTGTGTACTTTTCAAGCCAGTACGTCAAAACATTGAAACGGTCAGCATGGCAGCCAATCAGCATTTACTTCAGAAGAGGAGGTCAGTCCACCTCTCTTGCCAAGCACTGGTTTCCTTTAAGATAATCTAAAAATCACTTAAATGTAATTTGAACGTCTTCAGCAGCCTTGTGTCTTTAAAAACGGTAAAGGCAAAAGTTATCTGGCTTTCATTTTTTTTTTTATTTTAGGGTTTGAGGTTTTACAGATCCACAATAAATCCATCCCAAGTAGCACAACGTTGCTATTTAATTTACATGGCTTTTCTTTTTTTTTTTTTTTTAAAGAAAGTGCAGTATAAAGCATGACGTTCTGGCTGAAAATCACACATGGTTATAACATTTTATATTGCACGTGCAAAGTTCAAACCAGAAGATTCCTTTCATAGGTCAGACTGTGAATGTGACAACTGAAGAATGCTTGCTGATTGTTAAATATGAAAAGCATTTTACACAGGGCAGCTGCAAGAGTGGATGGGATAATTTTAGAAACCATGTGCAATGTATGAAAGTGCAAATGAAGGTTTAACATGTGAAACCAAGAACAGAAGACTTGTCTTGGGCTGCAATAATATAGTCCAGAATGCGAAGGGGGAGGATTTAAAGATAAGAAGTTTGATGCCAATACATGTTTTTGTGTAAGTGTTGAGTAACTTGGCCCACCTTATTACATTATTGCCAAAAGCTTGTTAGAATACACCTAATCCACAAAAAGGAACCAATAAAACAGTACCCCATTTGTAAACAGTACACATTTCCTTTTTAAAATGGACACTCAAAAACTGATAATGGCATTTTGGGTGGACACCAGAAGACATCACCTTGCTGCCTTTCCATAGCACTTAGGCCATATTCACTCTTGTGCACACAGCACGATAATATCAACGCACTCTAAAACGTAAACACTGTTGTACAGTGTTTACATGTTTGGGTGCATTGCAGTTACTTTTTATTGCCACAACTCCTCATACATGTACAAAACAAATGCACGTGGCCATCACTGCAAAAAAGCCAGGTGCCTTTTTCAGTAATGGATACCTATAAGGATCAATTGAAAATAGGCCTGTAAAACATTACATGCTGATGCATAGAAAATGGGGCTGCCAAGTCTACAATTAGGAGATGATCTTTCTCCACAAGTCTGTCTGTACGTTATCACAGTCAGATTTATGATAAAAAGGAGGGGGTAGGATCCAGTAGGGGTAAGATCACAGCCATCCCCTGTTCTATTTGTCATTAATGGTTTGATCTAGCAACAGAGAGAGAGTGAGAGTGAGTGAGAGTACAGAGGCAAAGCAGAGGAGTAAAGCATATCAAACATTTATTCAAAGTACAAATATTACTTGTGTATACTGAGCCTACCTAAGTGAGGAGATTTAGCACCTACCAAACAAGCATCAGAGAAAACTGCAGAACGCTGCAATTTTCTCCAATTCTTTTAGGCATATGGATCAATGTGTTCAGAAAAAAACATGTCTCTAGTACAACAAAAAATTATGGCACAGCGGAAATCAATATTAGTTAAGAGCACATGGCAAAATTCTGCTTTGCCAGCATATAGGGTGGGATTTACGCTTCTACACAAATATCTGCAATCCATCTGGCATACAGAAAATTTGCATAGGGGTCCATTTGACCCCTTACTAGCTCGTGCATAAGGCCAGTGTTCCATTATGTACTATTTCTTATAATGGGAAAACCTAATATAGCACTTCGTTTTTTTTTTTTTTTTTTCTTTAAATCACCAGTGGGCGAAGTGCACTTTATGCAATAAATTGCAGGAAAAAAGAAAGTGAGTAAAGGAGTCCAGAATCTGAGATGTAATGCAACCCCTACATTAATGGTGTCCACAGGTCAGCATTGACAGTTTAAAGAGTAGGCTAAATCCCCTGGGGGGGGGGGGAGAAGGTGGACCTACAGTAACAAAATTCAAAGAAAGTGGTCTGCATATTTATTTTGGGTCAGTGAAGTTCTATAGCAATTGGATCACCACAGTCAGGGAACCTACATAATATTCATTATGGCTGAGAATGAGGGGAAACTGTCAGAAAATGATAAAATTCTGATGAGACAACCAGCCAGTCTTCATGTAAACCAGATTTACACTTTAAAACAATCCACTGGCTGTCCCGACCACAGACAACACTAATTGCATCTGCTGCTGTGTAGTTGCCTGTTGCTGCACTCTAGGTTTTCTACTGGCCCCATTATACTTTATAGGCAGAAGACAATGGTTCAGACTAAACCTGTTTTTTTGCCACAATACAACAGCCATTTTTTTTTTCTAGAAAGCCAGGTGAGTTACAGATTATATGTGCAGAATCCCAGGTGCTTGTATTTAGTGCCTGTTTCTGGCACTATGGATTCTTCAACTTCAGCTTTAAACGCACAGAAAAGGTTTTAAATAATTTCCAACACACATGCTAAATAAATCCGACTTTATTTACAAGTAACACAAAAACACACACAAGGCACAACAACTGACTCCTGAACCATTATTGTACACATATAAATATAGTTCAGTATTCAAGTACAATAAAAGCTCTTCCTATGTTACATTGTGTAAACATGAATCAAACTGCAAATACATGTAGCTGGTCTGTACTGTCCCAGAATGACATTTAGACATTTTCTGCTGAATCGGCATTATAAATACTGTTAAGTGTTCTTCATTAATAAAAGACATTTTGCATGGAAGTGTTTGCACACACTTGTCTAGAATAGTGGTCCATGTTTCCAACCAGACATTTCACATCCATTTGCAATTTAAAATATATCCCTGGTACAAAATCCTTTTAACTAAATTTCCCAGACTTTCTACTACAATATGTAAAAATAAATAAACCTGAAAACTTGTTACCTTAAAAATACTCAAAGAAAAAACTTTGTGTACATTTTCTCGATGCTAGATGATCGTGTCAGCAGCACACCTAGGCCAACCCTAGCAGGACAAGGTGGTTTAATGTAAAGTATAAATCCCCAAGTGCTATACGGCAGTACATTTCATAAATGTGGCACAACATTATGGTAGTGAGCAAAGCTAAGAGGACTTTTAAATGGTGTGTAAATCATGGAATCCCACTAGAATCAACTTGTGGGAAGTAAGCTGCCATAATCTAATGAAGGCACATATTATATTTACTCCGTTTCCATAAAAGAATCTTCACTTTCATTTGTGTTGGCAATTGTTGGTGCCTTTGTTGCGTTTTCTGGGGTTTCGTCCGTTTCCGCATCATCAGGTAAGTCGTCGGTGCATGGAGCCTCTTCATCATCATCCTCTGCCTCTATAGGACTGGGAGTCTCTCCTTCCTCTGCCTCTATAGGACTGGGAGTCTCTCCTTTCTCTGATTCATCTAAGACATAAAACCATTCACAGGACATCTCAAGCTATACTTAAACAGGGGAATCTAAAATTTCAATAAAACACATTTTTTTTCTCAACATAGAAAATCACCTAAGCAGTTGTGGGAGCACACCCCAGAAGATAGGCTGAATTCACACTGGAACAGATAGATGCCAAAGCACTGGCAGCTGCCTGTTTAAACTGCGGTAGGGGGCAGTGTGGTGCACTTCTCAGCACATCACACAGCTCTCTTTTTTTAAATAAACTTTATTTGAAGTGTACAAAAGTACACTAAACTTATGTCACTGTACAGCGAGCATCAAAACTACACCATGGAGCAATGGAAGGTGGCCTGATCTGATGAATCAGGTTTTTTTTTTACATCATGTGAATGGCTGGGAGTGTGTGTGCATGCGTCACTTACCTGGGGAAGAGGTGGCACCAAGATGCAATATGGGAGGAAGTCAAGCCAACAGGCAGTTTGATGCTTTGGGCAATGTTCTGCTGGGAAACCTTAGGTCCTGCCAATGTGGTTGTTACTTGACACATACCAACCTAACTAAATGTTGTTGCTGACCAACAGAAGACCAGGTGCAGCCTTCCACATCTGAGAGACAGACTCCTGGTGCTAAAAAGCCCAAGGAGACACCAACTGAATGAGTCGTGTGAGCCTGAACAGGAAATATAAGTTTTCCATACTTCAAGACAGAAGCCCTAAAGATAAACCACATAATTCATCTTGAAATGGTGTACAAGATTCAAGACACCACTTGTGGAAGCCTGCAGGCAGGAGAAAGAATCCAAGTTTCATATAAAAGCAGTGGTCGAGTGGTTGACTTGAAATGCATGTACCACACCTAAACAGTGAAGAGAAAACTCTTTGGGATCCTATGGAGCTGGCCAAAAAGAACGCAGGACCTTGTCATGATTAAGGTGGGAGGGAGAAACAAGGCCAGAGGCTTTATAACACCTTGCTTTTATGAAGAACAAGGAGGAGTTTTTTTAAGCATAAGGCTACCAGTTCACAGACTAGTCTCGCTTCATGATAGCCACTAGAGAAAAGGGAATATCCCAAATGAGCTTAAAGGGAGGCTGAATCTGTATTGCAGAGGGGACCAAATTAAATTCGTATGGTAAAATGGTAAACAAACAGGGGGCACCATGTGGAATAAGCAGCCAGGGGTCTCTGAAAGAATACCCAAGGCTGAAAGGTGATCCTTCAGGATGCTCTAGGCCAGGTGCTAATCCAGCCCAGACTGTAGAAAAGACAGGATACATCCTATGGAGGATCTTCAGGGATGAAACTTCCATGGTTCCATCATGCAAAGTAAGCCTTCCAAGTGTGATGTCAGGCCTTCCTAGAGGTCGAATTGCTATACATTACTTAGTTAGAAAAAACAGTTGAGACCCAAATCCCTTGCCTGAAGGTCCTTATGCCTAAAGCTAGCATTTGATAAGGCCTATCACCCATCTGCTAAAATGTTATAAACATGTGAACAGAAGACCATCAGTTATGAGAAAAAGTTAGTCTTTGTGCTGTGTGGATTTTCCTTTGAACCACTCCTATTATAAAATTACATCTAGGCAGTGAAGGGAAATTTCCTTCTGGTGTACAGGAGCCAGACAGATTGAAGAACAGTGTTCTGGTTGAGGTGAAGTGCCAAAACCACCTTAGGAAGGAGGCTCTAGGCCTCAACACCACCAGCACATCCTCATGCAAGACCAAATAAGGTTCTTTACAGCACAAGGCTGCCAGTTCAGACATGCCTTACTTTGGTGATGGCAATAAAGAAGGCAACCTTGTGTTTAAGAGGAGAGGTGTAAATATCCCTGATGGGTTCAAAAAGCAGTCTTTGAAGAGCCTACATAAACCAAATTAAGTTCTACGGATTCACATGTTGTACTGAGGAACTACACGAGAAACACCCTATACAAAAGTATCAATAAAAGGAAGGCAAGCAGTCTTTAGAATAAGATTGCATGACGATGCACGTAAGCAAAAAAGTAGGATTCAACCACAGAGCATTTCTTGAAGCCCTCCATGTGCAAAAGGGTGAGTGGGCTGGATTTCACAGCTTACACCAGTGTGAAAATGACCAAATCAGAGGATTCCCTGTCTCTCAAGAACTGGGCTCCAATACCTGTACAATTAAAGTCAGGGACTGTGGACCAAGGTGGAAAACCAGTCACCAGTACATAAGATCCAATTGATCAGGACGAGCCCCTGGAAATTCTGACAGAAGTTTATGCAGGCCGCAGTACTAAATCTGCCCTGATCAGTTTAGAGCTATGGGAATCATTGGGAACGTCCTCCCATCTCAAGCCTGTAGAGTACACTGGGAATGTTTAATAGGATGGAAGGCATAAAATTAAGTTATACTGATTCAATGAAGTCACTAGAGCATCTATTGCTTCTACCAGGAAATCGCTACATCTGGAGAGAATCCTGATCAGAAAACCATGTCACTAGAAGCTCCAGAATGTTAAATCGGGAGACAAGAGACTAAGTCCTCTGCGCCAACAAGGCGTCTAGGACTTCCTTGCTCTTTAGGCTGGCATTGTTAGGATCTGCCAAGACAGCAGTAAGGATTTCCAAAATGAGCCGCCAGGCCTGACCTGGTCTTCAGTGTCAGATTGTCTAGCGAGGCTGAACCAGTTTGTTTCAGAATAACAAAATGTTATGTAGGCATCTGGAGTAGAACTGAGCAAATGGAACAGCCTTGAGGTAGGAAGCCATCAAGTGCAGAACTGCAGAGTTGAACAGCTCCTGGACTGTAGAGTCTGAGCCTGGGAGCGGAGAATCAGATGTTAAGGAAGAAAACCTATGGCATTGGCTGTGGATAAGATGTCATCCGCACATTCCACTCAATATGTTGGCTCCAGTACTGATTTCTAAATGTTCAGGATCAAACTAAACTTATGTAAAGTCTGGACTTACTGCACTAGTCAGTCAGTATTTGCTCTGACTATTCACTCAATATGAGAGATTGTCCGGGGTTTAGGGGATGGTAGCGCAGAAGACAGACCAAAAATAGTAGTGCTACGGTCTGACAGTGTTGTGATCCCAGAGTAAAACTAGAAGGTGGGAGAGTGACACCAGCTAAAAACAGGAATTCACACCAAACGCAAAACAGGAATGGCAGAAAGTTCAATAGTAAAAGGTCCCCTTTAAATACAATTTTGGATATAAAAAATGGCTATGATTATATTGTCATACCCGAGGAAGGTTTTTTTTCAAGCTCATCATCTGAGGCAGTCTGCATAGTGCTAGCAGAATCCTGTAACTCCATTTTTGGCCTTCTCTCTAGGCTCAGCTCTTGAAGTCGTGGTGCTTGTGGCCGTGTTTTTCTTGCAGGGTTAAGGAAATAGCAGTAAGCACATCTAAAAGCTAGAGAGAAATTATTATGCAAGTATTTAGGAAGCTTTCTATATGCAAAACCTTGAAAGGAACATCTTTAAAAGAAACAGTGAGAGATTTGTTGAAGACAGACATGGCAGTATCAACTACAGGAATAGCCCCCTTCTTTGCAAGCTTTTTTTCCCACTTGAGAGTGCAAAGATTGTTGGGGTGTATAAATTCTTTTAGGAGAAACCCAAATCAGACTGCACAGTCTATATCAGCGATAGTGAGTCTTGGCACCCCAGATGTTTTGGAACTACATTTCCCATGATGCTCAACTACACTACAGTGTAGTTAAGCATCATGGGAAATGTAGTTCCAAAACATCTGGGGTGCCAAGGTTCACCGTCACTGGTCTATATGTTCATGAACAGGGAATGTTTTAAGGGATTTCTGCAGGTCCCTTTTTACCCAAAGGGGACTAGTGAGATGAAGAGTCAGATTACACAATTCCGGGGCTTTTGCAGACAATGAGCTTTTCAATATTCGCAAGCATGTTTTATGTAAAGCTCCATCTTCAATATGGCAATCTGTGGAAGAAAAATCTTTTGCAGCTTCCCCCAATACTGCCTCCTCAACTCCTACATTTCCTTTTGTGTCTGAGTCATCTAGACATTCCTCTAGATCTGCCTCCAGTTAAGAAACGGGAGTAGGAAAAGAGACACAGCATTTTTAGGCCCTGGACAAAGAGGACTACCAATGTCACAAACTGACTGAGGAAATGACAGATGCAAAGAATTCTGCTTTAGTCAAATCTGCTTGTTGCATGCCTGAAATAGAGCTAGAATTTATTGCGGAGACCAATGTTTGAGCCAATTCTCCCTCCTTCACCCATCTTCTCCACTGATCACCACCTTATTAGTTTCACTCTCTCCTTGTCTGCCTCCTCCTTGCCTTCCAACTACCAAACTATTACCCGTAGAAACCTTTGGCATCTTAACCCTTCTTTTCTTTTTTCTGCTACAGATTGTCTGTGACAAAATCTCATCCTTGTCCTGCCCCAACTTGGCCACTTATGTCTACAACAGTTCACTGTCATCCACCCTGGATACCTTCACCCCCCTCACTACGCACAGAATCAGGCCCCGACCGCTACAACCCTGGCAGACGGACAACACCAGAAGCCTCAAAAAACGTAGCCATGCTCTTGAGCGTCTGTGGTGTAAGACTAAGTCACAGCAAGATTTCAACCAATATAAAATCTGCCCTCCAAAAATACCATTCCTGCCTCCACACTGCCAAACAGACCTACTTTATCACTCTCATTAACACCCTCTCACGCAGTCCCCGTCAACTCTTTTCTGCCTTTACCACTCTACCTTGTCCTCAATTACCTCCACCCACTAACTTACTCACTGCCCAGGAGATTGCTAATCACTTTAAAAAATAAGATTGAGACAATTCGTCTCCAGATCTTCACTCTAAAAATATATCGCCCTTACTTTACACTCCTTGTCCTCTTGCACAATCAATACTTCCCTCTTTTAACCCAGCTACTATAGAGGAAGTCACTAATCTTTTTTCTAACACCCACCTAACCTCCTGCCCCCTGTTTCTTCTCAAATACTACGGTCACCATCTGACTATCCTACACTCCTTAACTCATATCTTCAACAGCTCACTCTCTACTGGCATCTTTCCCAACCCTCTAAAACATGCGCTAGTCACTCCCATACCAAAAAAGGCCTCACTAGATCCCGCCAATCTTAACAACCTAAGACCCATCTCTTTACTCCCTTTTGCCTTCAAACTCCATGAACGTTTAGTCTATAACCAACTGTGTGACCACCTCATTGAGAACAACCTTCTTGATCCCCTTCAGTCTGGATTTTGCCCACAGCATTCCACAGAAACTGCCCTCCTAAAACTCACAAGCGACTTACTAACAGCCAAAACCAACGGTCATTATTCTGTACTCTTACTCTTGGACCTTTCTCTTGCCTTTGATACAGCGGACCACCCCCTCCTCCTCAAAAAAACTCAATTTGCTTGGTCTCCATGGCTGCACTCTCCGTTGGTTCAAATCTTACCTATCTCATCGCACCTTCAGTGTCACTTACAACTCCACTTCCTCCTCTCCAACTCCTCTTACCGTTGCAGTCCCTCAAGGTTCTGTCCTTGGACCTCTACTATTCTCGATCTACATGTCCTCCCTGGGTCAGCAAATAACCTCCCATGGCTTCCACTAACATTTATATGCTTCCGACACCCAAATCTATCTCTCCACCCCTCAGCTCACCCCATCAATCTCCTCACACATCACTGATTTACTAACAGACATATCAGCCTGGACTGAGCTCTTAATATTTCCTCCCCACATACCCCTTCCCCTGACTTCTCTGTCAAGATCAATGGCACATCTATCAGTCCGTCCCCACATGCCAGGGTGCTAGGGGTAACCTTAGACTCTGAACTGTCCTTTCAGGCCCACATACAATTCCTGTCCAAATCATGCCGCCTTTTCCAGAATACGCCCCTTTTTAACTAATGACACCACCAAGCTCCTAATTCACTCCCTGGTTATCTCTCGCCTGGACTACTGCAACTCCCTCCTCATTGGATTACCTTTACATAGACTATCCCCCCTTCAGTCGATAATGAATGCCGCTGCAAGACTCATCCACCTTACCAACTATTCAGTGTCCTCCACCTCTCTCTACCAATCCCTCCACTGGCTTCCACTCACCCAACGAATAAAATTCAAAGCACTAACAATAATTTACAAAGCCATCCATAACTATGCCCCCAGCTACATCACTAACCTAGTCTCAAAATACCAACCTGCTCCCTTCGGTCCTCCCAAGACATCCTGCTCTCCAGCTCCATTGTCACCTCCTCCCATGCTTGCCTCCAGGATTTCTCCAGAGCTTCTCCCATCCTTTGGAACTCCCTACCCCAATCTGTCCGACTGTCCCCCAATTTATCCATCTTTAGACAATCCCTGAAAACCCTTCTATTTAAAGAAGCCTATGCTGCTTCTAACACTGTTTTACTTCCTCCAGCAGCTCATCCCCCACAGCTATTACCTTTTGTATCAACTGACCCTTCCTTTTTAGATTTTAAGCTCGAGTAGTGCTCTCTGCTTCCTCTTGTACCAAATTGTAATATAACTAACGTCAGCCTTTATTTTGTTAAGCGCTGCGCAAACTGTTGGCGCTATATAAAACCCGTATAACAATAATAATGAGTGCTTTAGGCAGAAGTGGTGGTGATGTTAACACCTAGTTATTCATCTGAGATAGAGTTCTGAGTGGTTGAATTAGCACAAAGTTTAAAAAGTTTAGAAAGGGGTAAATACAACCCAAACAATGCCACATTATTACAATAAAGATCAGAGATAAGGGGTGACCCTGTCTATGACCATGGACTGTACGCAAAAGCCATGCTTTGCCAATCATGGTGGGCATGCCACCAAAGAAGTCTTCGTGGACTGGGTATAGCACCCTGCAGCTAACGCCATGTTGTGCCAAGTGAGTAACCATGCAAGATCCAGTGCCCAAAGCAACACTGCATGCACAGCATGGTGTCTGGGTACAGCTCTCATGGTTAGGCAGATCGGCATACACTGTTTCTCTGCTGGCATTAGAAGACAGTTGAGAACCTGACAAGCATTGGAAAATAAGGAGATAAAGAAAAAATAAAATTATTAAAGGGTAATTTTCTCCATGAAGAAGAAAAGGTCCATTACCTTCAAATGCTAGCACAAAACTGAGGACTTAGAGTGGGTAGCGTTATAGGGGAGGCACCCAGTTGGTGTGTCCTCTAAAGCTTTGCCACTGTTCAGTCACCTGAAGGTACATGCCTATAACCAATGGTGTATGAATACTCTGCCTCTGTTCAGTCAGATTACAATCTATATTGAGAAAAAAAAAAAAAAAAAAAAAAAAAAAAAAAAACACGTGCAAAACTCTTTACGACTAACAGAAACCAGAAAAACAATTCTGATGGATTAAGCACATTAAATGTGATCTGAGTCCTGGGTCCCTGCCAGGTCTATGGCACTTTGTGCAGGGTATCTGCCCATGAGTAGAACCACATGAAAGCACCTGCCATGTGCTGACATGTTGTACTGCTCTGTCAGCTCCCATAGTCGCATGCAGAATTTGATGTGATTCTGCACAAGTGCAGACACGCAATGAGTCTCTGCCATGTCCTAAAGTGTTGGTGCATTCACAAAATTGCCCTGAAAGTAATTCTCACCTAGGTGAGGATGCAGGAAATTACTCAGGTATAGAGTAAAGAATGGTTTTTAAAAAAAAAATCCTTAATTGTGTTTGGTACCCTTACATATACCTATTGATCTAATTAGCCTCTGGTATTACACAGAAATGAAAAATCCTCCTACATAAGTTGTACCGGTTTATGTGCAGCCCTGTCCCATCTACAGCCTCCTAAGGATTCATGTACACTAGAGCTCCAAAAGCTCCTAAACGCAGCTCCATAAAAGACTGTGTGTTCATGTACACACAAGCTTTTAGCAGAGTTTAGTAGCTGCTGCAGGTAGGGGAGCTTCAAACTCCTTCTCCTGAAGGCGGAAGAATCGCGTTCAGGATAGGACCGTTTTGACTGCCAGCCACAAAATTTTGACTGCAGCTTGAGGTCAAAGTAGGCCATGTGCGCATGAAGCCTAAAGCACACATTTGACACAGCATTCCTGAGCTTCAGAGGGTGGGCATTTGAAGTCACATCTCTACAGCAAAGAGCAGGGAGTGCTGAGTGTAATCGTCTGCTGGATTTTCTGGTGTCCGCATAGATTGCCAGAAGTGACAGGATATCATTTAAACAAAAAACTTTCAGCATAAATTTTCATTTAGAAAATAAAGCCTGCATATTGTAATAAAAGCCATACTGAGAAAAATCTTTACACAAAATGATTTCTAGCATAATTCTTCACAGTCACCAATATTAAAATGGTACAGAATACTCACCCACATATTCAAATTCCTCCTTGAGTGCCATTCCATTATGAGAAAAACATTGCTGGCAGATCAGGGCATACCTTTATAAACAAAAACACACACAGACATGTATTTTATATTTTAACACAATGGACATAAAAAAATACATTAAAAAAAATTTTTAAAAATAAAATAAAATGAACAAAGATCGCCCTATTCTTAGCCATGACAAATGTTTATTTCATGCTATGTGCTTTCGTATATGCATTCACTTTGTTTTTAAAAGCAATACAGTATAACTGACTTTCTGTATCCAATACCTGAGGCAAAAAGAGCTGTGTTCTCCATAGCAAATAATCACAGGCTCCCATTTCCTGACCTAATCCAAAAACACTGGATTCTTTTGGTCAAAAAATTATATAAATACTTTTTTTTGGTAAAGCATATTTTATACAAATGAAAAATACACTTGTACATCAAAAAATGTCAATGTCTTAACGAAAACAGAGGGATTAAGACAGACCTAGTAAGAATAATGGCCTGAAAAAATGCCTGACACTAGATTTACTCAAATAAAACTGGTTTAGTATAGCGGTGGCTTTTACTCAGCATTCCAACTACTGTACTATATGTCCTTCCATACCATAGCCAAGGTACAGCACAATGCAGAAAGTACACTCCTCCTATAATATATGGCACTATAAATCCTGTATAATAATAAATAATAATAATTACACATACAGTGCATCCGGAAAGTATTCACAGCGCTTCACTTTTTCGGGCAATTTCTCCCATTCTTCTGTGAAGGAACTTACAAGCTCCATCAGGTTGGATAGGGAGTGTTGGTGCACAGCCATTTTCAGATCTCTCCAGAGATGTTCAATCAGGTTCACATCTGGGCTCTGGCTGGACCACTCAAGGACACTCAGTTTTCCCGCAGCCACTCCTTTGTTATCTTGGCTGTGTGCTTAGGGTCGTTGTCCTGTTGGAAGATGAACCTTCGCTCCAGTCTGAGCTCCAGCGCGCTCTGGAGCAGGTTTTCATCAAGGATATCTCTGTACATTGACAGTTCCTGCCACTGAAAAACATCCCCACAGCATGATACTGCCACCACCAATCTTTACTGTAGGGATGGTATTGGCCAAGGGATCAGCGGTGCCTGATCATCTTCAAACATGACGCTTGCCATTCAGGCCAAAGAGTTCAATGCTTGTTTTATCAGACCAGAGAATTTTGTTTTTATGGTCAGAGGCCTTCAGGTGCCTTTTAGCAAACTCCAGGCAGGCTGTCATGTGTCTTTTACTGAGAAGCGGCCTCCGTCTGGCCACTTTACCATACAGGCCTGATTGGTGGAGTGCTGCAGAGATGGTTGTTCTTCTGGAAGGTTCTCCTCTGTCTACAGAGAAAAGCTGTAGCTCTGTCATCGGGTTCTTGGTCACCTCCCTGTCTAAGGCCCGGTAGCTCAGTTTGGTCGGGCGGCCTGCTCTTGGTAGAGTCCTGTTGGTTCCAAACTTCTTCCATTTACGGATGATGGAGGCCCCTGTGCTCATTGGGACCTTTAATGCTGCAGAAATTTCTCTGTACCCTTCCCCAGATCTGTGCCACAATGCAATCCTGTCTGTCTCAGAGGTCTACAGACAATTCCTTGGACTTCATGGCTTGGTTTGTACTTTGACATGCACTGTTGAAGCGGACCTTCAGTCATTTTTTCCAACTTTTCATATATTAAATCTTCTGCCCAAAGTTGTTTTACTTTGGATAATAAAGCTTTTTTTTTTCTGCCAGTAATCACCTTATACAGCCCACTTCCTTTTTCTTATCTGGTCATTAGCCTAGGCTAATTTTTAAGATGAAACCATCAGCGCCACAAGTAAAAAATATTGTGAGGTCTAAATAAGATAACCTAATAATAAACGTGCACAGCTGCAAAACATTCCAAAATAGATCGTAAATGAATGTAGCGCTATGTGAAAAAAAAAAAAAAAATATATATATATATATATATATGCAAATCTCTAAAAATAAATAAATCCTACATATAAACGAATAGTCCATAAAATGAAGAAATGAAACATGAACAACTCTTCTTGTGATTGATCAGTGTATCCACACAATTCCACCACAGTGATTGTTCATCCTCAAAAGGAGTGCACACCACCAGTAAAAATGCACGCTCACCTTCCAGATGAGTCAAAACTCATATGCAGCTCACCCCAGGCGCTCTTTGCTCTCACTTCCTCTTCCCAATCAATGGTGGGTAATCCAGATGGCTCTTTTCTTAAAATGGTAACTCAGTTCATTAACATCCAAAGAAACAAATCACCTCCCAGCTTGGCTCAAGATTCCATGAGTTCAGGACATGTAAATAATAAGTATAGAGACCATAGTGTTCTCCGTATACAAATGTATTCAAATCCCCCAGACAAGTTGCACTTACAAGATAAAAACTTTTAAAATCACATATAAACCTCCAGAGTAGCACCGCCGTGTCCACATACAGTGCCTGGCTGAATGTCACTATCAGCACCTCCTTTCTAGACGCGTATTCGCCAATCACAGGCCTTCCTCAGTAGATGGGTGGGCTGATCCCTATAAGCTAATTTGTAGTGTATCATTGCTATGGCAACCCTCCAGGCGTCGCCACGGCTCAGTCTGCGGTGCAGAAAGAACCTCCCTCTGCCTGTGTCTCCAGGACACACAAATACCAAGACCAGGTGTGTCTCTCTCACTGCTAACTTGCAGCAAGATCTTAACCTTTCTAAGCACCCACAGACATGACAATCTCCGGTTACAATCTATCATAAGTTAAGCATAATTACATACAAAACAACTACCTATACCAACAATCTAAAATGACATAATTAGGTTTAAAAATGCCATGTTTATTATAAACCAACAAAATTATATATGTTACGGGACTAAATTGATTTAGAATTACTATTCAAATTTTAAATATAAAACAGCGTACTTCATATGTCCATGTATATATAGGGTCACCACTCCCATAACACACACACACAGACATATGTAAATTAAAAAATATATATATAAAATTTAATATATATCATATATAATAAAAAAAAGAAATTTTTTTTTAATATTTCCTAATAAGTTTTGTACATATCATGAAGGGTTACCTAAAATCACCCATTATAGATGAAACTAGTGCATCTATGAGGTTTTGGGATATTGGATCCCCAGTGGTGATGCCAAACTGGATGGTCTCTTGTAGGCCTCAAACTCAAAACTGAACAGTGTTGGGTGTAAAGTGATCACAAAAGTACATAAAATGGCCATGTGGGAAGCAGGAGGTGCTGGTCTGACGCTTTTTGGACTAAAAAGTCTTCCCCAGGGGCCTATGCCCCTGGGGAAGACTTTAGTCGAAACGCGTCGGTCCATCACCTCCTTTCCCACATTGCCATTTTATGTACTTTTGTGATCACTTTTTATACGCAATTTTACCTTCAATAAACCTACCTTGGTTGACCTACACCATGTGGAGCCCCCTTTTTTCTTTGTTTTCCCATGCTGGAGTTCTGATGAGCACCTTTGGACCACCTTCATTGCTGGACCTGTTTGGCGGCTGTTCAATCTTTTGGAACCTCCGTTGGTGCATCTCCCATTTCGGTTGAAGATTGAGGAGCTAGGCCTCCCACTATTGGACACTTTATTTGTGGACATTTGTCCCATTTTTGTATTAGCTTTTCTACATATTTTGTGAGGTTCACTACCCTATACTATCACTGTTTCCTATTGCACCCATCCCGCCTACCTGCTTGGAACGGTTTGGATGCATATAGGTAGTTATTACTTCTAGCGCTACACTTATTTTCACCAAAACTTTGACTGGGATTTCTATCATGGACTTTCCTAAATTATTTAGAGACACAATATTCTTTTTTTCCTTTTTTGATCGTGTTGATGTGCTCACGCACCCATTTTTATGATCGACCCCAACAGGGTTATGATAGATCGCAGGAGGATTACTATGGATCTCAACAGGAAACAGGATAGCAGAATAGATATGCACCATTAGATGGATATGTGGAAGAAGCTGACCAAGATTTTTTAAGACAGGGAGGTGCAAGAGGAAACATACAATGGAAAGACCTATGGAGCAGAAGGAAAAGGAGAGGTAAGAGAGCCAGAAGGAAAATCCAAAAAAAGAAAGCACCAATAGGGGAAGGGATTTTCAACTCAAGTGGTGTCCCCCTGGATAGTAATGAAATAAGAGTGCTGGATAAGGGACTCAAATTTGCCCCTACTAAAAAGCTTAACAAATTTGACACCTATGTTAACATACAGAAGTATATGAGAAAATATTTAAAAATATTTTATTTCCAACACTACCAATTTGCCTACCCAAAATTCCATGACTGGTACAGGATTACGGAACAGATCCATATTTAATCCACCCGTTCCTGATAATAAGTTTAGGAAGTTTTCAAGAATCTGGTAATGCATGATCTCGAACAATTAAAGATCCGAAAAGGGTCAGATCCAGAACACATTAAACAAGGGATCCGCACTTTAGAAAAAAAGAAAGGTGGGGATCAGACCAGTGGATAAGGGGGGGGGGGTTGTAATGTCTCGTACATATTAAAAGGGAGAAATGGAAAGATTATTGGGTGACACAGATACGTACGAATTACTGTTGTCTAATCCAGTAAAATAACAAAGAAACAAGTTGTCCGTGTTGGTAACTATAGGATTGGACAAATATTTTATGTAAAAAAAGCTGAATATTTATATCCATCCTCATGTCGTACCCCCATCAGATATTTTCTCCCTAAAATACATAATTTGAGACCTCCAGGAAGATCTATCGTAAATGGGGTTAATTCTTTAACCTCCAGATTAGGTCAGTACCTGGAGTTATTTTTACAACCCCTAGTAACGTCTACACCTGCTTAGTTAAAGGACACGAAGCACATATTACAAAATGTAAGTACTATTATTATGGATAATTCTCCTTTTTTCTTAGTTACAGCGGACATAAGTTCACTATACACGATAATTAAACATAAAGATGCAAAGAATGCAGCAAAATGGGCGCTAAATAACTCCTCTTTGGAAATTAAGCAGCGTAAATACCTTCTGCAGGGTTTAGAATTTGGACATTTACATAACTACTTCTAGTATGATGGAGATTATTATTAACAGAAGACCAGGGTAGCTATGGGCGCTTGTTTTGCTTCAAGTGTGGCTAACCTGTTTTTAGCACACTAGGAGTCAAAAGCAGTTTTTTTAAGATAAACCAGAAGAACTGATAGGTTACTATAGATTTATAGATGACCTGTTTTTGATTTGGAGAGGAGATGAGCCTAGTCTCCACTCCTTCATGGATAGATTGAACCTAAATGAGAAGAATATTAAATTAACTTGGAACTATGATAGAAACAGAATGGTATTCCTAGATGTGGAAATATATGTACAAGAGGGGAAGATCTTTACAAAAAAATATAGTAAGCCCACGGATAGAAACGGCTATATAGCCATTGATAGTTATCATCGAACTTGGTTGTTGTATACCCAGGGGTCAATTTGTTAGACTCAAAAGGAGTTGCTCCAAGGCGGAGGATTTTGGAGGAACAAGCTGCTATTTAGTGGGACTGCTTCAGCAGTCCCTCTATTGTTATTCGAATTTATTTTCAATCACATTATTATTCCGAACGTTTTTTGGCTCTGTGTAACTTCCGCATACTTTCAGCTATTAAAACTAGGGCTGAAACAACTAATCGATTAATCAACAATTAATCGATTACTATTTTCGTAATCGATTAATTGGCCAGTAACAATGGGGTTAAAAAAGCTAAAATTAGCCCTATATAGTACAAAAAAAAAGGGAAAAAATCTCTACTGTAAATATTACTTTCAATGTTGCACAGTAAAAAAAAGAAGGGCTAATTTTTTTTTTTTTTTTTTTTTAACTCCATTATCTTACTAAATGTCTTAGGCCTGGTTCCCACCCATGTGTTTTTGGTGCTTTTTGCAGAAATGCACTACAGTTCATTTAACGTTCATATTTAGGCTTTTTTCAGCTGCTGTGTATTTGGAAAGGGTGCTTTTTTGGTTCAATATACTTCAATGGAGAAGCTGCAGAAAAGCATGTAATATTACAGTTCTGTTTGAAAATCTGCAAAACAGTCTAGAATTTTTTTTTTCTTTAAATAAAAAAATTTGATCTGAGTCTGATGATATTTACCAGATTCAACCTCTAATAGTATATAGAGTATATCTCTTCTGTCTGTTATTCTCAGAGAGGATTAAAGATTTTACTCCCTAACCATATAGTTGGTTATTTATATTTACCACAGCATAGAGATATTTAAGAATAAATTGCCTTTTTTTTAAACTTTACATATTAACTAAATTATACACCACACTTTTTTTTAAGGTTATTAACCGATTAATCGAAACAATAATCGGCCAACTAATCAATTATGAAAATAATCGTTAGTTGCAGCCATAATTAAAACCATTCAACTTTTAAAATGTTCATCTTTCAGCTAATGATGGGGCTTCAACTTTTTTTTTCTACTATTTATAATTTTTAAAATATTAAGCTTTTTAACACTTTTTTTAAGTGAATGAGAGCATGCTTCAAATCCTTAACCACTTAAGGACCGCCTAACGCCGATTTACGTCGGCAAGGCGGCACGGGCAGGCAAAATCACGTACATGTACGTGATTTGCCTCTCGCGGGTGGGGGGTCCGATCGGACCCCCCCCCGGTGCCCGAAGCGGTCCCGTTCTGTTCCCCGGCGATCCGAGATGAGGGGGAGGCCATCCGTTCGTGGCCCCCCCCTCGCGATCGCCGCCGGCCAATGGGAACACTCCTTTGCTGCTGTATGCTAAACAGCAGCAAAGGAAATGATGTCATCTCCCCTCGGCTCGGTATTTTCCGTTCCAGCGCCGAGGGGAGAAGACATCAATGTGAGTGCACAACACACTACACACACAGTAGAACATGCCAGGCATACAAAACACCCCGATCCCCCCCCCGATCGCCCCCCGATCCCCCCCCAATCACCCCCCCCCCCTGTCACAAACTGACACCAGCAGGTTTTTTTTTTTTTTTTTTTTCTGATTACTGCATAGTGTCAGTTTGTGACAGTTACAGTGTTGGGACAGTGAGTATTACCCCCCTTTAGGTCTAGGGTACCCCCCTAACCCCCCCTAATAAAGTTTTAACCCCTTGATCACCCCCTGTCACCAGTGTTGCTAAGCGATCATTTTTCTGATCGCTGTATTAGTGTCGCTGGTGACGCTAGTTAGTGAGGTAAATATTTAGGTTCGCCGTCAGCGTTTTATAGTGACAGGGACCCCCATATACTACCTAATAAATGTTTTAACCCCTTGATTGCCCCCTAGTTAACCCTTTCACCACTGATCACCGTATAACCGTTACGGGTGACGCAGGTTAGTTCGTTTATTTTTTATAGTGTCAGGGCACCCGCCGTTTATTACCTAATAAAGGTTTAGCCCCCTGATCGCCCGGCGGTGATATGCGTCGCCCCAGGCAGCGTCAGATTAGCGCCAGTACCGCTAACACCCACGCACGCAGCATGCGCCTCCCTTAGTGGTATAGTATCTGATCGGATCAATATCTGATCTGATCAGATCTATACTAGCGTCCCCAGCAGTTTAGGGTTCCCAAAAACACAGTGTTAGCGGGATCAGCCCAGATACCTGCTAGCACCTGCGTTGTGCCCCTCCGCCCGGCCCAGCCCAGCCCACCCAAGTGCAGTATCGATCGATCACTGACACTTACAAGGCACTAAACGCATAACTGCAGCGTTCGCAGAGTCAGGCCTGATCCCTGCGATCGCTAACAGTTTTTTTGGTAGCATTTTGGTGAACTAGCAAGCACCGGCCCCAGGCAGCGTCAGGTTAGCGCCAGTACCGCTAACACCCACGCACGCAGCATACGCCTCCTTTAGTGGTATAGTATCTGAACGGATCAATATCTGATCCGATCAGATCAGATCTATACTAGCGTCCCCAGCAGTTTAGGGTTCCCAAAAACGCAGTGTTAGCGGGATCAACCCAGATACCTGCTAGCACCTGCGTTTTGCCCCTCCGCCCGGCCCAGTCCAGCCCACCCAAGTGCAGTATCGATCGATCACTGTCACTTACAAAACACTAAACGCATAACTGCAGCGTTCGCAGAGTCAGGCCTGATCCCTGCGATCGCTAACAGTTTTTTTGGAAGCTTTTTATTGAACTGGCAAGCACCAGCGGCCTAGTACACCCCGGTCGTAGTCAAACCAGCACTGCAGTAACACTTGGTGACGTGGCGAGTCCCATAAGTGCAGTTCAAGCTGGTGAGGTGACAAGCACAAGTAGTGTCCCGCTGCCACCAAAAAGACAAACACAGGCCCGTCGTGCCCATAGTGCCCTTCCTGCTGCATTCGCCAATCCTAATTGGGAACCCACCACTTCTGCAGCGCCCGTACTTCCCCCATTCACATCCCCCAACGAAATGCAGTCGGCTGCATGAGAGGCATTTTTATGTGCTCCCGAGTACCCCTACCCAACGAACCCCCCCCAAAAAGATGTTGTGTCTGCAGCAAACGCGGATATAGGCGTGACACCCGCTATTATTGTCCCTTCTGTCCTGACAATCCTGGTCTTTGCATTGGTGAATGTTTTGAACGCTACCATACACTAGTTGAGTATTAGCGTAGGGTACAGCATTGCACAGACTAGGCACACTTTCACAGGGTCTCCCAAGATGCCATCGCATTTTGAGAGACCCGAACCTGGAACCGGTTACAGTTATAAAAGTTAGTTACAAAAAAAGTGTAAAAAAAAAAAAAATATATATAAAATAAAAAAAAATAGTTGTCGTTTTATTGTTCTCTCTCTCTATTCTCTCTCTATTGTTCTGCTCTTTTTTTACTGTATTCTATTCTGCAGTGTTTTATTGTTATTGTTATTGTTATTATGTTTTATCATGTTTGTTTTTCAGGTATGTAATTATTTATACTTTATTGTTTACTGTGCTTTATTGTTAACCATTTTTTTGTCTTCAGGTACGCCATTCACAACTTTGAGTGGTTATACCAGAATGATGCCTGCAGGTTTAGGTATCATCTTGGTATCATTCTTTTCAGCCAGCGGTCGGCTTTCATGTAAAAGCAATCCTAGCGGCTAATTAGCCTCTAGACTGCCTTTACAAGCCGTGGGAGGGAATGCCCCCCCCCCCCCCACCGTCTTCCGTGTTTTTCTCTGGCTCTCCTGTCTCAACAGGGAACCTGAGAATGCAGCCGGTGATTCAGCCAGCTGACCATAGAGCTGATCAGAGACAAGAGTGGCTCCAAACATCTCTATGGCCTAAGAAACCGGAAGCTACGAGCATTTTATGACTTAGATTTCGCCGGATGTAAATAGCGCCATTGGGAAATTGGGGAAGCATTTTATCACACCGATCTTGGTGTGGTCAGATGCTTTGAGGGCAGAGGAGAGATCTAGGGTCTAATAGACCCCAATTTTTTCAAAAAAGAGTACCTGTCACTACCTATTGCTATCATAGGGGATATTTACATTCCCCGAGATAACAATAAAAATGATTTAAAAAAAAAAAAAATGAAAGGAACAGTTTAAAAATAAGATAAAAAAGCAAAAAAATAATAAAGAAAAAAAAAAAAAAAAAAAAAAAAAGCACCCCTGTCGCCCCCTGCTCTTGCGCTAAGGCGAACGCAAGCGGCGGTCTGTCGTCAAACGTAAACAGCAATTGCACCATGCATGTGAGGTATCGCCGCGAAGGTCAGATCGAGGGCAGTAATTTTTGCAGTAGACCTCCTCTGTAGATCTAAAGTGGTAACCTGTAAAGGCTTTTAAAGGCTTTTAAAAATGTATTTATTTTGTTGCCACTGCACGTTTGTGCGCAATTGTAAAGCATGTCATGTTTGGTATCCATGTACTCGGTCTAAGATCATCTTTTTTACTTCATCAAACATTTGGGCAATATAGTGTGTTTTAGTGCATTAAAATTTAAAAAAGTGTGTTTTTTCCCCAAAAAATGCGTTTGAAAAATCGCTGCGCAAATACTGTGTGAAAAAAAAAAATGAAACACCCACCATTTTAATCTGTAGGGCATTTGCTTTAAAAAAATATATAATGTTTGGGGGTTCAAAGTAATTTTCTTGCAAAAAAAAAAAAACTTTTTCATGTAAAAAATAAGTGTCAGAAAGGGCTTTGTCTTCAAGTGGTTAGAAGAGTGGGTGATGTGTGACATACGCTTCTAAATGTTGTGCATAAAATGCCAGGACAGTTCAAAACCCCCCCAAATGACCCCATTTTGGAAAGTAGACACCCCAAGCTATTTGCTGAGAGGCATGTCGAGTCCATGGAATATTTTATATTGCGACACAAGTTGCGGGAAAGAGACAAATTTTTTTTTTTTTTTTTTTTTTTTTGCACAAAGTTGTCACTAAATGATATATTGCTCAAACATGCCATGGGAATATGTGAAATTACACCCCAAAATACATTCTGCTGCTTCTCCTGAGTACGGGGATACCACATGTGTGAGACTTTTTGGGAGCCTAGCCGTGTACGGGACCCCGAAAACCAAGCACCGCCTTCAGGCTTTCTAAGGGGCGTGAATTTTTGATTTCACTCTTCACTGCCTATCACAGTTTCGGAGGCCATGGAATGCCCAGGTGGCACAAAACCCCCCCAAATGACCCCATTTTGGAAAGTAGACACCCCAAGCTATTTGCTGAGAGGTATAGTGAGTATTTTGCAGACCTCACTTTTTGTCACAAAGTTTTGAAATTTGAAAAAAGAAAAAAAAAAAAAAGTTTTTTCTTGTCTTTCTTCATTTTCAAAAACAAATGAGAGCTGCAAAATACTCACCATGCCTCTCAGCAAATAGCTTGGGGTGTCTACTTTCCAAAATGGGGTCATTTGGGGGGGGTTTGTGCCACCTGGGCATTCCATGGCCTCCGAAACGGTGTTAGGCAGTGAAGAGTAAAATCAAAAATTCACGCCCTTAAAAACGCTGAAGGCGGTGATTGGTTTTCGGGGCCCCGTACGCGGCTAGGCTCCCAAAAAGTCCCACACATGTGGTATCCCCATACTCAGGAGAAGCAGCTAAATGTATTTTGGGGTGCAATTCCACATAGGCCCATGGCCTGTGTGAGCAATATATCATTTAGTGACAACTTTGTGCAAAAAAAAAAAAAAAAAAAAAAAAAGTGTCACTTTCCCGCAACTTGTGTCAAAATATAAAATATTCCATGGACTCAATATGCCTCTCAGCAAATAGCTTGGGGTGTCTACTTTCCAAAATGGGGTCATTTGGGGGGGGGTTGTGCCACCTGGGCATTCCATGGCCTCCGAAACTGTGATAGGCAGTGAAGAGTGAAATCAAAAAGTTACACCCTTAGAAATCCTGAAGGCGGTGATTGGTTTTCGGGGTCCCATACGCGGCTAGGCTCCCAAAAAGTCCCACACATGTGGTATCCCCGTACTCAGGAGAAGTAGCTGAATATATTTTGGGGTGCAATTCCACATAGGCCCATGGCCTGTGTGAGCAATATATCATTTAGTGACAACTTTTTGTAAATATTTTTTTTTTTTTTGTCATTATTCAATCACTTGGGACAAAAAAAATAAATATTCAATGGGTTCAACATGCCTATCAGCAATTTCCTTGGGGTGTCTACTTTCCAAAATGGGGTCATTTGGGGGGGTTTTGTACTGCCCTGCCATTTTAGCACCTCAAGAAATGACATAGGCAGTCATAAACTAAAAGCTGTGTAAATTCCAGAAAATGTACCCTAGTTTGTAGACGCTATAACTTTTGCGCAAACCAATAAATATACGCTTATTGACATTTTTTTTACCAAAGACATGTGGCCGAATACATTTTGGCCTAAATGTATGACTAAAATTGAGTTTATTGGATTTTTTTTATAACAAAAAGTAGAAAATATCATTTTTTTTCAAAATTTTCGGTCTTTTTCCGTTTATAGCGCAAAAAATAAAAACTGCAGAAGTGATCAAATACCATCAAAAGAAAGCTCTATTTGTGGGAAGAAAAGGACGCAAATTTCGTTTGGGTACAGCATTGCATAACCGCGCAATTAGCAGTTAAAGCGACGCAGTGCCAAATTGGAAAAAGACCTCTGGTCCTTAGGCAGCATAATGGTCCGGGGCTCAAGTGGTTAAAATAATCTTCCGCTCCCAAAAGTTTCAGCTCCTTCATACTTTCACCTACAGACGCCAAACTTTAAAATGTTCACAAAATATTCAGCTGTCTATATCTTTTCAGTTTGATATCTTTTACAGTTTTCGTGAAAAAGCTGTTTAAGTTTAGTGATCATTTCAGGAAATTTTATCGATTAAACAGTGCGTATTGGGCTGCTTAGAGTGGATGATGTCATAGCTAGAGCACAGAACCTTACAAAAATCTTAGTTCCTTCTCTATAAATTGCTCTCACACCCACAAGATCTACTTGTCATACACAATTTATACATCAAAACTTAGGTATTTTTGTCTAGTTTCGGGCAATCTGCTCAGTTTTGTGATACGCCTTTTACTATTGGCTGGTTTATCTTCCAAATGACAAGAGTTCTACACTTTCTTCCATTGACTGTCCTGTATAAAATTCTTCACATTTCCCAGAGAAACGCACAGCCCACATTTTTAAGTTTATCAACATAAATTTTATACCGATACGTTCACAAAGGCCGTGTGTCTAACGGTGAAGTCGCTGTCTCGATAGCATGTACTGTTGTGGATTAAGGATTGTTTGAAGGGTTCTCTCACACTGTCTCTCACTCATTAGGTGTGGGGATTAATGATCAAAAAGCTTTTCAAAAAACCTTTAAATATTCCACATTTTTCATCCATTAGCGGTGTTAAACTTTAATGAAATTCATGTTTATTTTAAAACCATTCTTACTTTTCCAACTATTCTCACTTCAACTTCTTCTTACGGATTTAAGCTATTCATCCAGTTAGCTTTAGCAATTCAGCTATTCAGCATGCCCACTCATTTTCTCCAGGAAATTAATTTTCTAGTTTTGAGGAGAAATTTTTACAAAAAGTAGAAGAGGTGAGAAATATGGACAGAAATGAATTACTAAAGAAAAAGGTACCTAAAAAGGAGGGAGATGAATACAGGATTGTGCTGAGTTATAATATTCAAAAGAATAAAATTGACATTATTATTAGGAGACACTGGAGTGTATTACTACGAGATAAATTATTGGGTGGTGTTCTGCCTGAGCACCCCTCATTTGTGTACAAAAAAAAGCACCCAACCTAAGATATTTTAGCCCCGGGAGCCCTAGACCCCCCGAACAAACATAATACTGTAGGGACCCTAACTCCCTTCCTAACTGGCTTTTATGCCTGTGGAAAGCGTTTGGCCTGCAGAACAACTAAAGGAAGTAATCCAAAAAAGAATTGTGAATTTGTGGCCATAGCCACGGGTAAAGTACACAAGATAAAAACATTTCATCACTTGTTCTTCTGAAGGGGTTGTATATATGTTGGTGTGTTCATGCAAACTCCAGTATGTAGGTCGAAAATCTAGACCTCTGCTGGTTAGGGTGTGTGAGCACATCAACACGATCAAAAAAGGAAAAAAATGAATATTGTGTCTCTAAACATTTTAGGGAAGTCCATGATAGAAATCCCAGTGAGTTAAAGTTTTGGGCCATAGAAAAGGTAAATCACTGGAGGAGGGGTAATTTCATAAGACAATTAAGCCAACGTGAATTAGCTTGGATATATGAGACCCAGGTTTTAACGCCCAGGGGGCACAATATGGATTTTGATCTGAACTGTTTCATATATAATGGGCGCTTTTAGGTGACCCCTAATGATATGTACAAAACTTAGTAGTAAAATTTAAAAAAATTTTTTTTTTTTTTAATTTCATTATGTACATGATATATATTTTTAAAAAATATAATTATATATATATATATATATATATATATATATATATATATATATACATATATACACACACATATAATTTACATATGTCTGTTGGTTATGGGAGTGGTGACCCTATATACACACACACACACACACGTATATATGAAGTACGCTGTTTTTATTTAAAATATATGAATAGTAATTCTAAATCAATTTAGTCCCGTAACATATATAATTTTGTTGGTTTATAATAAACAGGGCATTTTTATGTAATTTTAGATTGTTAGTATAGGTAGTTTATTTGAATGTAATTATGCTTAGCTTATGATAGATTGTAACCGGAGATTGTCATGTAGGTCTGCGAGTGCTTAGAAAGGTTAAGATCTTGCTGCAAGTTAGCAGTGAGAGACACACTCCCTGGTCTTGGTATTTGTGTGTCCTGGAGACACAGGCAGACAGGTTCTTTCTGCACAGCAGTCTGAGCCGCGGCGACGCCCGGAGGGTTGCTATAGCAAGGATACACTACAAATTAGTTTAGAGGGATCAGCCCACCCATCTGCTGAGGAAGGCCTGTGATTGGCCGATATGCGTCTAGAAGGGAGGTGCTGATAGTGACGTTCAGCCAGGCACTATGTATGTGGACACGGCGGTGCTACTCTGGAGGTTTATATGTGATTTTAAAAGTTTTTATCTTGTAAGTGCAACTTGTCTGTTTGGAGGATTTGAATAAATTTGTATAAGGAGAACACTATGATCTCTATACTTATTATTTACATGTCCTGAACTCATGGAAGCTGGGAGGTGACTTGTTTCTTTGGATGTTAATGAGCTGAGTTACCATTAAGAAAAAGCCATCTGGATTACCCACCATTGATTGGGAAGAGAAAGTGAGAGCAAAGAGCTCCTGGGGAGATCCACATATGAGTTTTGACTCATCTGGTGACGTGAGCACGCATTTATACTGGTGGTGGTGTGCACTCCTTTTGAGGACGAACAATCACTGTGGTGGAATTGTGTGGATACACTGATCACAAGAAGAGTTGTTCACGTTTCAATTCTTCATTTTATGGCCTATTCATTTATATGTAGGATTTATTTATTTTAGAGATTTGCACTTTATATATATTTTTACACATAGCGCTACATTTACTATCAATTATACAAAAGCTAATGTAAGTTTGCCAGGAAGGGAGAGGGGGTGAACCATAAGAGGGCCAATGAGAGCTGCAGAGCTGGAGGTGTGCCTGTGTAAATCCAGGAAGTTAACAGGCAGCAGCTTCAGCTGCCCAGTTAAAATTGATGAAGCCAGACTTGGCATGTACAGAATCACAGTATATATAAAATATGCAAAGTGGTTGGAGGGAAGCTTCAGAATGGCAAAGATTTTTTTATTACAAAATTATGTGAGCAGACTGCAGTTCCTCTAACTGTGGAACCTTATATAGGCAGGTGTGCGTTTTTCCAAATCATGTCCAACCAAGTGAATTTACCACAGGTGTACTCCAATGAAGCTGTAGAAACATCAAGGATGATCAGTGAAACCAGGATACACCTGAGCTCAATTTTGAGCGTCATGGCAAAGGCTGTGAATACTTATGCACATTTTTTTTATTCTTTTATTTTTAATACATTTGCAAAGATTTCAAACTAATTTCACGTTGTGATATTGGGGTATTGTTTGTAGAATTTTGGAGGAAACTAATGAATTGAATCCATTCTGAAATAAGGCTGTAACATAACAAAATGTGAAAAAGTGAAGCGCTGTAAATACTTACCGGATGCACTGCAAGTGATTTTGGAAAAGCCAGTTAAATGCAAATTGCAGAGTCTAGTATATAAAATGATCAAAGGCAGGGACCTCAAACCAGTGTTTTTAGAACCACATGCAAGCCCTCTCCTCATGTGGCCCTCATCTTGTTTAAGAGTTTACAATGGATTACACCCTCAGCTGCTCTCTAGCTGAGAAATACTACCCCCATCTTACATAATTTTGCAGCTGAATTCTTCAAGAAATATCTTTGTATCCCTTTCGTCATAATATGGTGTAATGGGTACTATAATGTTAATTTCAGAAAAAGATTACCATATTTATCGGCGTATAATACGCACTTTTTTCCCCTTAAATTCAGGGGGAAATCGTGGGTGCGTGTTATATGCTGATCCCCGCCGCTGATTGTGCGGCGCAAGCGCCGGCCGCCGATATACATACATAGCCGAGTGTACTCAGCTAGCTCCGCTCAGTCCCGTCCTATGATGGGCATAACACAGGGACTGGGCCTGACTGTGAGCGGAGATAACCGAACCTAGCCGAGTACACTCGGCTATGTATGTATATGGGCGGTGCTTGGCTCCGCTCACAGTCACGCCCAGTCCCGCCATTGGACCTGTGTTATGTCCATCATAGGGAGGGACTTTGAGAGGAGCTGAGGACTGGCTCTGTGTATCTCGGCGCCATTTTCAAACTGCAGTGACACTGACAAGTCACTGCAGTTTAACTGCAGCCTGGGCAGGGCTGCAAAGGACACTGGCAAGGCTGCAAAGGACGTTGTGAAAGGCTGCAGATGGACACTAATAAGGCTGTATTGATGGGCATTTAAATGTAAGTTTTTTCCTTAAAATTCCCTCCTAAACTTGGGGCGCGTGTTATACGCCAATACGGTATATAGCACTCTGGTCATTAAAGCAGATGTGCCCCTCAAAACAATGTGGGTCTTGAAGGTTTTTTTCCTTACTCAATTTGGCCTACTGCTTCATTAAGGGATATGGTCTAATGCTAAAGCCTCATACACACGGCCCGAAAGTGGTGTGGCAGCGGCCGGTTCAAATAGAAACTGGCCGCCATTTGGCCCGTGTGCACTGCAGCCAATCTGTCGAAGGGGCATGATTGAAAAAGATCTGCCGACTGACTCCCAATGGCTCCGATCGCTGACCATTGTATTCTGGCGGTGGGGGGACAACAGCAGGGGAGATCGATGTACCAACATTGGTTTGTTAGTACAGCGGCTCCGACCTGAGCTGGCAGTTTTTTTTTTCTTTTTTGTTCAGCACGCTGGGTTGAACTAAAAAAAATTAGCAGTATGTACTAGGCTTAAGAAGGGTCACAGAAAACCCAAAGCAGCCAGTTTAAAATCCGCAAAGAAAAATAAGTGGAAGAAGAGGTCTGGTTCAGTTGATATGAGCTTTCCAAGATCATAGTTTCTAGAAATAAGACCAATATCAACAAGGAAAATGCAGCAAATCAGATTAACCCGTTGCTAGTATACTTCAGTCAGTTCAGTGAAAGGGAATATCTGACTGGTTACTATTGGCAGGGGTGATTACTTGTTTTGGTGCCTTAAGATATTTCTAAAAATGGCCTTTAATATTAGTTAAAGCTGAACTATACTACAACTTTGTCCTGTCACACGAGCAAAATTACAGAGCCAAAATTTTACAGTGAGTATAGCAATGCCAAAATACAAATCCTGTTCCCTACAGAATACTGTGTCTTTGCTCGGGCCAAGGGCACAGCAAAAGGCATAAAGCAGTCCAAGCCTCTTATACGGTGTTCCTTGCCTTATTGAAGAAACAGTTGCTTAGAGATTCAACATAACCTGTGAATGAGGTTTTCCTGGGTTTCTTCAAGCATCCCTGAACTACCTACATGTAGGGTAACAATGTGAGAAAATGTGATGCAGTCTGTTCCCACAAAACTGGGGAAGCTAAGAGAACACAGGTCCTTTGATGACGCCCTGTGGAAGGGGAAAATGCATTGATGTGACACACTTCCGGTTCTGATGTCATTTCCGGTCTTGTGGAAACGCTGTTAATGGTGTTTGCTGCATCCTCTGATTGTTTCAATACCTGATTTTAACTTGCTTTTGTAAGTATAACCTTTTATGCGCAATAAATTTTCAATCTTAGCATACTTCACTATAGGTCCCCCCTTTTGGGTACCTGTTTTTTGTATGGCTGAGTATTAACGTTAAAAAATCGTTTATCATCTGATCAGTGAACCAGCCATCCTGCAACATTCCTTGGATATCGTTACAAGCCTTTACTGACTCCCAAACTGAAAAGCTGGGTGTCATTGTGATTTGGTGAGTGGGGACACATGTGGGGGTGTCTTGGTACACCTGAAAATTTTTCTGCAACATTCTCTGCACTTTCCGCACACCAGATGTGAAGCATTCCCTGCATTCTTACACACTATTTGTGAAGCACCTTCATAGTTTTGTATGAACTTTGTTTTTTGTTATCACTTATTATGGGTTTTTGTTTGTGAGCGCTGTATTTATATATTTTACCACTAAGAGAACACAACCTTAATATGATTTTGTTCTGCAGCTTCAACAATCAGTCTATATCTTCATCTACATTTCAAGCACTGTGATTGTTGAAAGAAGGTGGTATACTACGGCACACAAATGACAATCTAATGAAATGAATTCAACGCAATTCCCATTTTCATCACAAGAATCTGATACATTATTCTTACTATCTTTTGCCATCTCCCAAAAGCACATTTTAAAAGCTATTAAGCTTTACTCTCAATGTCATGATTATATTTCATTCACTCCCCATTTTAATGATGATCAAATTAATGACTGCTTGACTAACACATTTGCAACTTATTTAATGGGTATAAAAATGCTATTATAAGTATTAATGATCCATGAAATCTAATATGTATTCCTATATAGATCCAGAATTTTTTTACATTTATTCTGCCTTGTGTAGACCAACATGAAACACTTGTTTATGCATAGCAATTGCTTTCAAAACATTACATGAAAATACATTTAGGGCTTGCAAGGCTATAGCTGGTCACACACCAGCAGCAATATTTGTTAAGGTTACCAACTCTTAGCTTTGATTCTACACCTGGGAGACAGAATTTTCATGCTGGTGCTAACAGGTGTTTTGATATAGCGTGGAAGGCTGCTGCCTGTATACACCTGACCCGGGACTAATCACGCGTGTTCCCTGAAGATGCATGCACACTAAACTAGTTGGGTGGGGCCTACATGCTGATGCCACACCAACGCTTCCAGTTTTGGAGACTGTGGCCAACTTTGTAAGTCCAGCCAAGTCTTTTTAGTTATTTTCTCTACTCCACGCGATGGAGGTTCATACTGGATTCTTGATCTTATGTGATTACATTTATACAACACTACACTATAATATATACTTCTGGACTCTGTGTGATGAGCTTTTTTAAGGCACTTTCCTTCCAGATCATAATGTTCTATGGTGGGGAGCGTGTACATTTCTGCTAACTTCCTGGCTGGATTACTAAAATTTTACGTGGATATCCAATAGACATCTCATGAGTGCATAGTGATGGAGGATGAGCACATTTTACCTTTATTGCACAGTTCCTTATTTTGCAGAGTCACCATTTTTGGCACGGTTTGTGGACCCTTTTTTGGGTGAATTGCCTACATTATTTGCTGAATTTTATTTGCTGAAATCGATTTACTAAACTGGCTTCTCTTGAATGAACAGGTTGAAAAATTCTTGTTCAAACAGCGCTGCAGCCATTCGTCTGCAACACTAATCGGTGTATTCTGGCAGCAGACAGGTCTCTGCTGTTAGAATATAATAGCGCAGCAGGAAGGATTCCTGCATCTACCTCGACTGTGTGGATTGGGGAATTTTTTTATTTTTTATTAGCTGGCTGATCAACACGATCCATCTTAGGCCAGCTTAAGGAGTACAAGAAGTGGATGGCAAAGTGCATCACATTTCAGAATGCAAACAAAAGAAACCTGAAGACATGAAGCTTGACCTAAAGTTGAACTCCAGGCATTCAGACACTTTGTAAAACGTGCAGGCATACTATGAGTCAAGTCCACCGAGGTGCAAGAAACCTCCTGGACATCCCCCTTATTTACATTTGACAGTTTTATGGAGCTCCGGGGATGGTTATCACTTCACTCAGAAGAGATAAGCACATACAGCAGCTCTGCCTGCCCCGCCCCCTCTGCTGCCTATTCTCAGAAGCCTTTGTATTTTATGAATTAGCTCATGTAATACAAAGCGCTCTGACTGGGAAGGAGGCAGCGAGAGGTGGGCACAGCAGCTACATGCGACATTACAGCTGTGGTTGAGATCAGAAGGTCCAGCGTCCAAGCTCCAGAGATGAAGCGATGGCCATCTCCCCAGAGCTGCATAAAACTGTCAGATATAAATTAAAAATAGATAAGTCCATGATGTGACATGCACCTTATTGGACTTAAGTCATAGTACACTTGAACATTTTACAAAGTGGCTTAATTGCGAGTTCTGCTTTACCACAGTGATGCATAAATGTGAGGCCAAAAAAATAAAGAAAATAAAAAAAATTGAACCTATTGCACTGGACCCTACTCTACCCCCAGTACTTACCTTTCTCAGATATTTTTTATTTTTTATTTATTTTTTTTTTTGTTTTAATGAACTTGTAAGAAAACTGCTGCTATGTAGCAGGCACCATAGGGTGCCTGCTCTTACCTCTGCCTCCTCTTGCCAACACAATGATATGCTGCCAGAGCCATCACAAATACCTTGTATCCCAAAGCAAGGGGCATACAAGTACAGTTTCTGCCTTTGATGATGCACAATCAGGCCTAAGTGCTGTCAAGTGGGGGAAGGGCTAGGTAGTTCAAACCCCATCTAATTTGGACATTCTCAGAAACTTACATAGGCTTGAAGCTGGTGAAACAAGAGCTGGCCAGGGAGCTATGCAAACAATTTGAATCCGGTAAATGAGAGCAGAACTTGAGCAGCTTTTTTTCTATCCCAAGCTACACATGGTGGGTAGGTACTATTCCCAGCATCACAAGAAAGGGTGATGAACAGTATAGAAGAGGACACTTGCAGTCAGTCATCATATTAAGGAGGACCCAAACTGTGCAAGATGTGCCCAAGATAGGCAAAGAAAAGGCAGAAGGACAAAGTCACCAGTATTGATTGTAGGCTTCCCACAGCAGACCTTTCCTCATTACTGACTTTAGTCTTCACTCCCGCTTGGTTATGAAAGAGGGTTTTACTTCCTTATGCTACACGTGCCCCTGGTGACAGGTATTTGTATTCAAGAAGCAGCAGAAGAGATGCATGACGCATAGACTGGTTAAGCATGGAGATCCTAAAACTGGATATATGTGTGAAGTTTATTAGTGATGAAGTGATGTTGATTTAGGAATCCACTGTGCTATTGTTTTCTGACTGCAATCGCTGATTGAATGCTGGTTTTCCAGCATGACTGTTAACAGAAGCCAGTTATTATACTGGCTTCTGTTCAACAGAGAACACACACACAGCTGACTTTTGGCGTGTATGTACTCTACACTGCAAGCACTCTCTCTAGCGAAGGAGATTGGGGAGCAGCGCAGTAGTGACAACATCTAATCTCCAGTCAAATTTTGTGAGACTAGCAGTCTCAGGCAGCAATATCTATCAGAGCAGATATACAGCTACATGCTTTAGTCATAGGAGTGCCTAGGTAAAAGCTGACCATACATAGATCAGTTTTTTTAATCAGCCAGCAGGCGGAACAAAATAACTGAATGGGTTCCTTCATCTACACAAACAAGGTGGGTGGAGGAATCCTCCCTACTGTGTTATTGTATGCAAACAGTGGGGACTCTTCCCCACCCCTGATTGGCTGCAGCGCTGACTTAAAAAAAATATTCCAACAAGCACGTTTGAGAGAAATCAGAAAGCCATAGATGGATCAAATATGGCCCATCCCTGCTGAACTGGCCCAAATTTCAATCCATTTATGGCCAGCTTATCTCACATATCAGGAAGTGTATTGCTGTTTTTCAGGAAGCATTTAAGACAAAAAGGTTGATTTGTGTATAGTTCTACTTAGGCTCACCATACACATTACAAACTGACGATACAATCAACTGTAGACTTACCAAAACTATGTAATATATGAGCACCTACCCAAGTCATCCATTCAATCTCTATTCAACCAGGCAGGCCATTGCAAAAATACTTGTTGGTAGATCCAAAGGAAATAGTACAATTACATTGTACCTACTGTGTACAGTGAGCTTTGGACACATTAATATGTAGATATTCCCTATAAGATGTCAATTTTTTCTTTTTTGGAGTACAGGTTCACCTTAGGGTTTTAGAAAAGTAGGACATAACGGAAATCTTGAAATTACTTTTGCACTGCACAACCGATGTCCATGCTCACAAGCTTTCGCCAGTTTATACATCATTTTGGCATTTCGTTATAAGGTTAATGGGGACAATAAAAAATAAAGACCGAAATGAAAAATACCCTTGACATTACTTTTTGTATTAGATGCCTTTACCTGTTCTGAGGACCATCCCCGACCAGATATTCAATGACTCTGTCCATGGCACTCCTCTCTCGTGGGAGAATTGGTCTTACCAATGAAGGTCCTGGTGGATGAATAGCTAAGAGAGATCACAATGGTTTCACATTAAATTGTATGTATTAAACGCCTTTTTAATTGGTGTTACACCAATCTATAGGATTGACCGTTTTAAGTAATCTATTGTATGTTCACTCGGCTAACCATCAAACTAGAGATGCACTGAAATTTCAGCGGCTAAAACATATCAGCCAGAAATTGTGTTTTTGAGCATTTTGCCAAGAGGAAAAAAGTGCCGATAATGGCGCTGAAAACGTACGCGATTTTACTGTGCTTATGGCGTTTTTCATGTGACTCAAAAACCGCATCAAACACAACACGGGTGTTAATGTGTTCTTGCTGCGTTTTCAATGCAATGCAACGAGAGGTGCGTGGTGCCTTTTTTTTTTTACTAAAAATGCAGCAAAATTTTTAACACAATGGAAGTGCAGCATACCAGTGTAAGACATGCATAGAAATTAAAGGGATGCATTTTTATTGAGTTTTTCTTGAGCTAAGACCCCTTATACACTGGGGCCTCCCATTCATTCCAGTGTGTCTTTTCACACTGGGGCGGTGTGCTTGCGGGACATTTGGAAAAGTCCTTCAAGCAGCATCTTTGGGGTGGGTTGGGAGCGCTGTATTTAGCACTCCCAAAATGCCCTGCCCTGTGAAATGAATGGGCAGTCCTTTCAGAGCGCCGCAAAAGAGGAGTTTTTAACCCTTTTTTGGGGTTAAAAGCACTCCTAAAATGAGCAGTGCTTTAGTGTAAACGGCTGGCACTTTCAGTGTGAAAGCAGTCTTAAGGTGCCAATAATGGCCAACAATTTTTTTATATTCATTCAAATTCATGATATAAATTTTAAAAAGTTGAATACATTACAATCATATATAAACATTTTTTAAAAGAAACGGTCATTTTCGGTTTCAGCACCAAAATGTTCATTTCAGTGCTCCTCTATAGCAAACCCTCTTCACCGTAAAAAAAAAAAAAAAATGCATTAGTTTTTTTTCAGGCCAAGTACATTTTCTGCAAGTACAGAAAGATAACTATCTTGGGCAGACGGTTCTTACAACTTTGCTCGATTATATCAGTTAAGCCCACAATATGCCAACAGTTTTTTCAGTGACCTGGGAAATAAAAAAAAAATGCCTCACTAGATGAGGAATTAGTAGTTCTGATCAGGAGTGAAGCCTAGCGACAACTGACTCTCCCCATAGATTCAGTGGAATGAGTGAATGTAGCCTCCCTAGGAAAGGAAGTGTAGAAGGACATGACAGGAAGTTTAATTGCAGGATTTCTCAAGTAAAAAAGAAAGAAAAGGTTGAAAGAAAAAAAAATGAATGCAGCCACTACATTCAAGAACGGTTAGGTAGCAATAATTTAAAGTTACTACATCAAAAAAACATATTCCAATTTCTTTCCAGCAGTCTTATCCCTAAGGGGACACGTGTTGTATTAACTGTTTGTTTTATTTTCAAACTTGGACTAAATAATAAATGGCTCCTGGAAGCCAACTGGTTGCTATGTATTCACTGGGCTGGTGTATTCTGCATTGCTAGCACTACCTGTTTAGATATAATGTAGAGATTTTTATCGAAAACATGTCTACTTTAAACCAGAGACAGTTAAGGCTCAGTTCACACTGATGCGATTTTCAGTGTGACTTTGGATGTAGTTAGCATTTTATGGAGCCAAATCGCACTGAAATCTCACCAAAGTAGCGCAGGAACCTTTTCTAAAATAATGTTGCCTTGATGTGAATGGGCACCATTGAAAATAATGTGATTTCCCTTGTCATGCGATTGTGTTTCCACTCAAGTGACAACAGAATTCTCACAAGTGTGAACCAGCACTAAACCAAATAAATATCACCAATTACCACTTTTACCTAGGTTTCAGCTCATATGTAGTCTGCAGATGTCCTTTCAAACAAATGACACCACTTTGCAACACTGCCGGTAGCAGATGGTGAGGGACTACATTAAAATTGCTGTACATTTTGATATCAGAATGGAGGGACAACATAAAAAAGGAAGGTTTTCAAAGTAAATGAGTTTTTTTTTTTTAACTGTATTAATGGGGCAGTTTTAGACACCAGCAGTGCTTAGAAAGAAACTTAAATTTTAGAGAGGCATTATATTTTATATATATAAACCAGTTTTGCTACAAAAACCACCAAAGTGCTAAAGCATGAGCCAGTAGTTTAGGCAGTTTTCCACCACGTAGCCATTTCTTTCAGAAGGAAAAATCATGGGCCTCTCCAGCCATGCATCTTGCTGCTCATGCTGTTACCGACAACAGCAATTAATATAAACATCAAAGCAATCATTGCTGGACGAATGGTCATTTCTGTAGGGTTGGCATTCTCTCAACTACCTGCTGGTTATTAATTTTCCAACATATGGGAACACAGTAGCGAACAAGGGTGGAATTGATTTTTCCTTCCACAAAATAGTGTGAGATATGAACAGAGCCATTTTAAAAAAAAATGAGTCCTATTTGTTGATCTGCAACACATGCACAGTGATGAAGCAAAGTCTATTATATGAATAGCTGGCAAACTAGAAAAGTCCATGATTAGCATGCATAAAAAACTTTGTAAGATCTGTGTGTAATTGATTTTATCAGCACTTTCATATTCTATCACAATTTAGTACAAATGATCACATACTAAAAAGTTTACCCAGTCTTCTTAGTGTGACAAACCTGGGAGTCTAAGAGTGATTTAATAAACTGGCATATGCTACTCGGGCTTGAGATGGACAGGCCTCCCAGCTGCTCAGCTCACAGTAAGTGGCCAGAAATCAATAGATAAGCAAATCACTCACATTAATTTCCACATTTCAACAAGTGCAATCTGACAATGTGGCCACTTTGTAACCCCACGTCTATCACAGATCAACACAAGAAAGTTAACTCAAGCTCATCTAGCAGTGGTTTTCAATTTTTGGCAGAAACTGTACATTGGAAAATGGACAATTTACAAACCGCCATTTAACCACACTAGACAGTCCGTGAAATTGTTGCATCTGAAATCAGGCTACATGGCAAATTGTTTTAGTTTACAGGAACACACTGTAAGGTTGAACTTTTCTTAGCCACCAGAATCTCAAATCATATTGCAAAGGAAAAACTAGAAAGTTATGTGAAGAAATAAAGCACAGTAAGACTATTCAAATAGTGTAGTGTGGGTATCACTAAATGGCAGACTACGGGCCAAATCCGGGACCACATCGCATTCGGACTGCAGTGGTTCCGCCATTTAGCAGCCTTTGCTCTGTAATCTTCAGAAGTCCGACAGCAGGAAGCAGGACAGTTCTGGATGGAGTGAGGAGCTGCCCAAGGTTAGCAAGCAGGTGATAGGCTGCTAGGATGAAGGGCAGTCCTAGCAACCAATCACTATCTTGCAACACCCACCCTCCAAGACATGCTGTGCAAATCTCCAGTCTGTTAAGACAGTGAGGGAGGGGGTGAAGTTACAGGGGGTGAGGACAGTACTGTGAAGGGGACCGAGGACAGTACTGTGAAGGGGACCGAGGACAGTACTGTGAAGGGGACCGAGGACAGTACTGTGAAGGGGACCGAGGACAGTACTGTGAAGGGGACCGACAGTACTGTGGAGGATGATTTAAATAGGGGCAGAGAACAGTAATATCGGGGGTTGATGTCAAGGAAGTGTGAGAACATTACTGTGAAAAGGGTGGTGATGAAAAGGGGGAGCTGAGGACACGCAAGAGGGGAGGGACTGTAATGTGCAGTGGAGACTAAGGATGCTGATGCAAGAATGGGTTCAGACATGTGCATTAAGTGCACACGTCATGGGTAGGTCAGCCTATTTTAATGGGCTGCACTACCCGCAAGAAACGCGGAGAAAGAAGTGCTTGACCTTTTCCAAAATCGCGCCACACCAAGCCGCATGGTACTGCAGCAACATACAGTTTGGCACATGCGAAAATGCGCACGGCTACTGATATGATATTCGGACCTTGGCTGGAAGAAATTTTTACTGACCGGACCTCAGTGAATTTTAATACCCCTGGTCTAGTGCTTTCTATCATCATCTTCTACATTGCAAAACATACCAGTTCACCCTGCCAGTAAAATGTCAAACTCAGGTTCTTGGGGACTCTCAATCAGGGTTCCTCCAGAGGTTGCTAGGGGTTCCTTGAGCGATGAGCAATTTCTGCTTCTCAGATAAGTTCCCATTGACACCATGGATCTTTTTAGCTATCTTTACGGGGGTAATGCTTCCCAACGACAAGTGTAACGAACATTCTAACCCACTGACCATCAAACTAATGGATCATAAGTCAAAGATACAGTAATCTTTAGCAGGGGCTCCCTGAGACCGGTCAATTATTTCAAGGGTTCCTCTGTGCTGAAAAGGTTGAGAAAGCCTGCTTTAGCTTAACAATGTAAGCTGTCTGGGGATCCACAGTGCCACCACCCTTTCCACTGAAGGGGCACAGAAGTACAAAGCTGTGAGATAACACAGCCTCTTCCCCCATCAACTCAGTGTTCTTGCCTGGCAGGAAGAGGCTGATTACCCTCACATTAGAGGCATCCCAGTCAGCCCCTCCCTCATCCCTTAGGCAACTAGGCGATGGGGGGGAGGGTCCAGAGACAGTGATAGCCAGCGCGGAAGATATTCCAGAGGGTAGTATTGGGGGCATTAGTGGTAGGTTAACCAAAGCACAAAAACACAAGGTGAGTATAGTAGCAAGTCCAAGTTGCAATCTTGAAACACCCAATACGAGGACAATATGCGACCGGTCTAAACTATGTGGCATGTTCACCAATGCCAGGAGCCTGGCGGACAAGATGGGTGAACTAGAGATACTGTTGTACAAGGAGGATTTGGATTTTGTGGGAATTTCAGAGACCTGGTTCAACAGCTCTCATGATTGGCTGGCAAACATTCAAGGGTATACCCTATACCGCAAGGATAGAGAGGGTAAAAAAGGGGGAGGGGTATGCCTATATATCAAGAATAATGTACAAGTGAATGTGAGAGATGACATCACTGAGGGGGCTAGGGAGGAGGTGGAATCTTTATGGGTAGAGCTCCAAAGGGATGAAGCTAAGGGGAAAATAATACTGGGAGTATGCTATAGGCCCCCTAACCTGAGGGAGGAAGTGGAGACGGATCTCCTATCACAAATTGGATTAGCAGCAAGGATGGGAAGTGTTATCATAATGGGGGATTTTAATTATCCAGACATAGACTGGGCGGAGGGAACCGCGCATTCATTTAAGGCTCGCCAGTTCCTTAATGTCTTGCAGGACAATTTTATGGGTCAGATGGTAGACGCACCAACTAGAAATAAAACATTACTAGATCTACTGATTACCAACAATACAGACCTGATAACAGATGTGGAAATACAGGGCAATTTAGGTAACAGCGATCACAGGTCAATTAGTTTCAGTATAAATCACACAAATAGGAGACATGAAGGGAACACAAAGACACTGAATTTCAAAAGAGCCAACTTCCCTAAACTACAAACCTTGCTAAAAGGCATAAATTGGGATAAAATATTAGGAACAAAGAATACAGAGGAGAGATGGGTTTGCTTTAAGAGCATATTAAATAAGGGCATTAGCCAATGTATCCCATTGGGTAATAAATTTAAAAGAGCGAACAAACATCCTGGATGGCTTAACTCCAATGTAAAAATGCATATAAAAGCAAAGGAGAAGGCCTTCAAAAAATACAAGGTTGAGGGATCATCCACAGCATTCAGAATTTATAAAGAATGCAATAAGAAATGTAAGGGTGCAATTAGGATGGCTAAGATAGAACATGAAAGACACATAGCGGAGGAGAGCAAAAAAAATCCCAAGAAATTCTTTCAGTATGTAAACAGTAAAAAAGGGAGGACAGACCATATTGGCCCCATAAAGAATGAGGAAGGACATCTGGTTACAAAGGATGGGGAGATGGCAGAGGTATTGAATTTATTCTTCTCCTCAGTCTTCACGAGTGAATCGGGGGGCTTCAGTAACCAAAACTGCAGTGTTTATCCTCATGACACAACACAGGAAGCACCTACATGGTTAACAGAGGACGGAATTAAAATTAGACTTGAGAAACTTAACATTAATAAATCACCGGGACCAGATGGCTTGCATCCGAGGGTACTTAGGGAACTCAGTCAGGTGATTGCCAGACCGTTGTTCCTAATTTTTACAGACAGTCTATTGACTGGAATGGTACCAGCTGATTGGAGAAAAGCCAATGTAGCACCAATATTTAAAAAGGGCCCAAAAAACATCCCTGGGAATTACAGACCAGTTAGCCTAACATCAATAGTATGTAAACTCTTGGAGGGGATGATAAGGGACTATATACAAGATTTTAGTAATAAGAATGATATCATTAGCAGTAATCAGCATGGATTCATGAAGAATCGTTCTTGCCAAACCAATCTATTAACCTTCTATGAGGAGGCGAGTTGCCATCTAGATAAAGGAAGGCCCGTAGACGTGGTGTATCTGGATTTTGCAAAAGCATTTGACACAGTTCCCCATAAACGTTTACTGTACAAAATAAGGTGCGTTGGCATGGACCATAGGGTGAGTACATGGATTGAAAACTGGCTACAAGGGCGTGTTCAGAGGGTGGTGATAAATGGGGAGTACTCAGAATGGTCAGGGGTGGGTAGTGGGGTCCCCCAGGGTTCTGTGCTGGGACCAATCCTATTTAATTTGTTCATAAACGACCTGGAGGATGGGATAAACAGTTCAATCTCTGTATTTGCAGACGATACTAAGCTAAGCAGGGCAATAACTTCTCCGCAGGATGTGGAAATCTTGCAAAAAGACCTGAACAAATTAATGGGGTGGGCGACTACATGGCAAATGAGGTTCAATGTAGAAAAATGTAAAATAATGCATTTGGGTGTCAAAAATATGAATGCAATCTATAGACTGGGGGGAGAACCTCTGGGGGAATCTAGGATGGAAAAGGACTTGGGGGTCCTAGTGGATGATAGGCTCAGCAACGGCATGCAATGCCAAGCTGCTGCTAATAAAGCAAACAGAATATTGGCATGCATTAAAAGGGGGATCAACTGCAGAGATAAAACGATAATTCTCCCGCTCTACAAGACTCTGGTCCGGCCGCACCTGGAGTATGCTGTCCAGTTCTGGGCACCAGTCCTCAGGAGGGACGTACTGGAAATGGAGCGAGTACAAAGAAGGGCAACAAAGCTAATAAAGGGTCTGGAGGATCTTAGTTATGAGGAAAGGTTGCGAGCACTGAACTTATTCTCTCTGGAGAAGAGACGCTTGAGAGGGGATATGATTTCAATTTACAAATACTGTACTGGTGACCCCACAATAGGGATAAAACTTTTTCGCAGAAGAGAGTTTAATAAGACTCGTGGCCACTCATTACAATTAGAAGAAAAGAGGTTTAACCTTAAACTACGTAGAGGGTTCTTTACTGTAAGAGCGGCAAGGATGTGGAATTCCCTTCCACAGGCGGTAGTCTCAGCGGGGAGCATTGATAGCTTCAAGAAACTATTAGATAATCACCTGAATGACCGCAATATACAGGGATATGTAATGTAATACTGACACATAATCACACACATAGGTTGGACTTGATGGACTTGTGTCTTTTTTCAACCTCACCTACTATGTAACTATGTAACATTCACACCATGACGTTCCGAATTGCTGGCGGAATGAGTGCAATTCTGCTCAGGGTTTTGAATCACCGCAAAACACAGGACACGCTTGCGATTGCCATTCCTTTCAATGGCACCCCAATCGGGGCACGTATTTGCTGTGATTGTCGTCCAACAAATCATGGTAAAATCACGCAAACAGAATCACAGGACGCTTGTCGCCCACGATCCGGAACGCCATGGTGTGAACAAAGCCTTACAGTGATAGCAGTTCTTAAAAGTTCCTCACAGCTGCTGGCGAGAAGAGTGACCTCTGATTAGTGCTGCCCATTAACATCCACCTGCAGCCACGAGAGAGACACAACAAAGCTCATTGGGATTTGTTGCCCGCCACACTGACTGCATCCAACACAGTCCCTACTATGAAAGCAGTATTAAACCCAAAAGCAAACATTTTATTGCAGCTTACCAATTCTTCGATGGATTGGTTTCCTTTTTTTAGGCTTTCTTCTATTTTCATCAGGTGATCCAGCCAGCCTGTTTTTCATACGCTCAAGCTCTCCAGTAGAATTAGTTAACATAGATGAGACAACCCACTTAATGGCAGATAGTGAATAAAATGATTAGCTTTTATTCATGTAAAAACCTTCATCCCAAAAAGGAAAATAAATGGTTTGCTGTAACTGACCATTAAGTGTGAGCTGGCCTCAATTTGTTAGGGTTTCCAAATCTACTAATACATTTAACATTACCCTCCCCCCACAGATTGACAACGCTGCTGCGCCTCCTGTGCTCATTCATCCAGAGTGGTGTCTCACTAATACAGGTGGTGTGTTAATGGCCAGATCACCACATGAAAACAGAGGGGGGGGGGGGGGGGCAAAGAAACCCGATGCAGCCACCACATCGAATGAATGGTAAACCACAATATAATAAATTTTCTGGTTTTGGGTTTCATACCACTTGAAGGGCAAGCAAATGGGCATCTGAAGAGGATAGTATACGAGATACTGTTGTGCCTGCACTGAATGATACAAGTATAGCAGATGGCAAGACTATACATGATCATATTGCACTGGGTATCAATAACTAAAGCCAAAAACCTTTACTATTCCACCTACAGGTAGTAAAAGAGCTATTCATAGCTGTATTTATGCTGCAGTTAAATCATTTGAAACTGCCTGTGCAATGCATGATGGGCTGTAACCTTTGCAGTCAATACTGGAAGCACAGGGAAAAAAAAAACAGAAGAATAGTGCCATGGACTATAAAGGCCACATGCTTATGCCTTCTCCATGCAAATTCTCAAGCATATAATTACCAGTTATACAGCACCTCAGGCCCAATGTGCAGTATTGGCAACCAAAATTACTACAGTATCAGAAAATATCAAACACGGCTCAGAAGAGCCGATCTCTTGGTGCATCAAAGCACATGTTCACATAAGCTAATCATGCAAGTTTTTGCACCAAATGGCCTACCCTACAGCCAACTCTATCCCGCAAAAGTAAAATCAGCCAGGAAAAAATCCAACCTGATCCATCCATTCTTTGCCAAAAGAAATAATCCAGAGAGCTATTGGCCAATGTAAAGCCATAATTTGGAGATGTACTTTGCTGTAGAAAGTAACATTTGATTACCAGCTCTTTTCAGACTAATTAAGCATAACTGCTGGCTCCAGCAGTAAGTAAACATGCCAATAAAGTAAAAACATTTTATACCACCCCCCCCTCTCAAACAAAAAAAAAAAAAAACTGCTAAAAACATCCATTCATAAGGAGTTGACATTGCCCACATTTGCAATCTAGTCGACAGATATTTGATTTGTTTCTACAGTCTAATTAAGCTGGTATACCTAATCTGTTCTAATAAAAAAACGCAAAGAAAAAAAAAAAAAAAAAAAAAAAGTGTTAAAAACTGCAGGTATTAGTAAAGTTTGAATATATATATATTCTAGACGTGTTTGCCTTTATAACGGATCCATATAAATCTGAAGCTTTCCTAAACCCAGGGCTGTAAAAAAGGTATGTTATATATCGTTGACTACAGAATACTGCAAAGTTTTATTGCCATTTAAACAAAGAAGCCATAACAGTTAAACGAGCTCTAGCAATAGGCTTCAGTATCACAAGGTGCCAGCTGTAAAGAGTTATGGCTAATTGAATATGGAACTCCTGCTTAATCAGATAACTGTGCTCCTATTTCCAAATGAAATGCCATTTCCATGGTGTCTGAATATTACCCAGTTTATTGGTAACCAGAGAAAACTATATAAACTGTAAATAACAGTAAGTGCTCTGTTTACCCATTCCAGATATGGCAGGGGAAGGCGTACCAGGACGTCTCTGTACGAGGGTTGACTGTAATCCTGACTGAACAGTTCGCTCAGGGGGTCCGCCAGGAGCTGAGGTGTCCCTTTGAAGACCTGGAGTCGCCGCCAGCAGCCCTGGAACTTGTGGAGATCCCTGGTTGGGGTTTACTGGGGTAGACACACTTGAGTTCCTTTGAGCTGCCGTCCTCTGGCGTAGATCTAAGGGAAGCGTGTACAATACATGAGACATTTAATGATTCATTACACCCTGCTGAAAAACAAGTAATAGAGCTCATGTAACATTATAAACCTGGTCACAAGAGAGGAGACAAAAAGGGAAAAAAAAAAAAAAAAAGTACATGAAAAACGAGAGGTGCCAAATCATGGCATTGCTGAATTACAAAATAAAGTCATTAACTGAGCTGCAAGGTGCCGCCTCAAAGCTCCTGATAAGCCTTTTTTAGAGTTCATATTGAGTCTATTAACCCCCTGAAAGGGTCTGCAACACTACTGGAAATGAATATCACGTTTAAACTTGCATTAAGGCTGCTTTCACACTGGGGCATTGAGGGAGTCGGCGGTAAAGCGCCGCAATTTTTATAGTGGCGCTTAACCAGCGCTATTCGGCCACTAGCGGGGCACTTTTAACCCTCGCTAGCGGCCGAAACAGGGTTAAAACTGCCTGCAAAGCGCAGCTGCTCTTTGCCGGCGCTACCTATTGATTTCAATGGGCAAGGGCGTTTTAGGAGTGGTGTATACATCACTCCTACAGCGCTGCAAAGATGCTGCTTGCAGGACTTTTTTTTACCGTCTTGCAAGCGCACCGCTTCAGTGTGAAAGCATTCGGGCTTTCACACTGGATTGAGAGGAGAGGCTCTTTACAGGCTCTATTTTTAGCGCTATAGCGCCTGTAAAGCACCTCAGTGTGAAAGCAGTCTTAATGTTATATTTCACAACCTGTGATAATGGCCAACTGGCTGTCCAGGGCTGCATGTGGGCCCCAAGCAAAAAGAAAAAAAAAAAACTGCATTTTTTATCACATTATTAAGCGTCAACTCAACTTGCTCCAAAACAGATTAATTTGGTGTGTGAATAATAATGCAACAGACTATACAATGGTCCTAGGTATCGCATAAGCCAGAAGTCTGTCAATGGGAATAAACTGCCAATCTTGGATTAGAAATGAAAGGTGCAGGATCCTTGACTTCAATATTACCTACTGCTTTGAGCTACATTGTTTCAATAGAAAAATGGACATCTCTTCCAAAATTTCTCATAACCCCTGGTCTATGGGCTTTTTTTTCTACCACCTTGCACTGTCAGGGTCCAATGGGCCCTGTACCATAGTTTGGTACATATAATGAATAAAAGTTTTAGTATAAAAATTTTTTATTGTGAAACAGGGTAATTATGAATTTTGATTATAAATTTAGCTAGTAAAATAGCGAATAACCATGAAATAACTAAGCAATGCTTACTCATTTGGTTAGCATAAAATGTATTCTCCATATTTTTAGCACTGTGAAGAGTATTTTGTCATATATTTTGCACATAAATTAACAGATAACAATAAAAATGAAAAAGAAATTGTCAATTGAGAGAAACATTACATTTTGATATGTAGGTGTAGGGCATAGGTAGTTATAAAAGATACTAATATGATTAAAAAGTTTCACTGTTCACAGTTCAAACACACCACTTTCAAATGTTCTTGACATACAATTTTGTGCACACACACACACACACCACATTCTAGTTTTTCTGTCTTTGCTGTTAGGGCAGATACTGCAACGTGCTTTCTTGCTTGGTGGTTCTTCTGAGGTAGAAGTTTAAGGAACGTCAGGCCCCTCAAATACTCCAGTCAGTGCTTTCCCAAGATATATAAGGAAAATCTCCTTTTTGTGCGATTTACTTGCATTCCAGTCTGGTTTTAGCAACATGCAGATAATGTAGGCATTGATAGCACTAACAAGCCAACAGGTTATAAAATATAACCATTGGCCATCTTCTGGTCATTCGTTGAGTACTGTAAGTACAAACCATCTGATCCAACGTATCAACGCCTCCTTTTGTCTCATTGTATGACTGAATCATCTCTGGGTTTTTGTCTTCTTGAACTTGAACAGTAGGTTAGGAATGCATACAGCTCAAGAGGGCAACAACTTTGTTTTTCTTGGGACAGTATGATGCAATCATCATGTCTTTCTGGAGACCAAACAGTTGTTTTTGGGGTCACGAATTCTTAGGGCAGATCTTTTTTGTTTTTACGAATTGTTCCAACAACTGTGATTTTCTTCTCCAGTAATTTTTTTGCTAACTGCTGACTCGTGAAGAAGTTAACACAAGTGATGTTTCTTTCAGAATGTAATATTCCTTGAGCCAAATACACTACCACTCACTTCCCTTCCTTGGTCTTGACATTTTCCGGTGTACACCTGCATAGTAAATAGTTCTATTCACAGATAAGGATGGGAAATCAGTTTGGGTGGTAGGTGCTGTGACGGTGCTATCATTAGAATCCGAGTTGTCTACTACAAGGATGTAATTTTGTTTTAGTCATCCAATGGCTCGTAATCTGAGGCATGTTGATCTTCAGAATCTGAGTTCAACAAACTATTTCTTCATTACTGAGGCGTTTGCGAGCCATGATGAAAGGACGCCACCTCATGCATTCTATGCAAGAAGGAAAAAAAATCTATGTGCAGTGGTCCCAATCCTTACCTGAGCTCACCCCCATCCAGTGATGTTCATGATAGCCTCAGCTGTCCTGGGACTCTCTTGCCTCATTGGTTGAGACAGCAGTGAGAGCCCACGACTCCCACTGCTGTCAATCACAGCCAGTGAGCCAATGAGGAAAGAGCAAGGAGTTCTTGGCCGAGCCTCAGCTCTATGTGTCTTATGGACACATAGAGCAGCGGCTTGGGAGTGAGCATACAACAATGCCCCTGGGGCAAGCGGCTTTTCCTCTGGAGGCACCGCTCGAGGGGAAGGAGCCATGAACGCCGGCAGGGGACCCAAAAAGCAGAGGATCGGAGCTGCTCTGTGCAAAACCACTGCACAGAGCAGGTAAGTTTATGTTTATTTTAATAAAAAAAAACTGAAAAAACTATAAGTGAATACATATTGCGCATGTTGACCAGTGTCCATAGCCTGGACAACACAGCAATGGAAATAGGTGGCCAGGTCAGATGAATAAGATTTTCTTTTACATCATGTGGATGGACAGGTGCATGTGCATTGCCTACCTGGGGAGAGACAGCACCACGGGTCAGTAAGGGTAGAACACAAGCTGGCACAGGCTGTGATGCTTTGGGCGAAAATAAAGTTATTGCTGATTGATTTACTGTATATATTACAATGTGAGAAATCTGATTGAAGCAGTCAATCCTAGGCAGAATACTAGTCCTGGAGTAATTTATGAAAAGGTTCACAATCAAAATCCCATTTATAACATGTAGTTTCAGGGTCACAGATTGCCAGCTTTCATATTTTTTTTGCTTAGTGAGATGCACCTGAAGATAAGAGTGTAAAAAACAATCTGTGTGGGGAGAAGGAATTTACCATCAGTGGGGTTCTTATAAGCAAAGATGGAGAAAACTCCAAAGAGGAGCCCAATGAAATGGCTCCTCTTGTTGCCTTCCATAGCTCACAATGTACAAGGTGCAGGCACCACAACTGGTGCAACTCTTTCGCTACCACTGATGTAAGGCTTACAAGCAGAACACAAAAGGAATGAGACATGGGAAGCTCCACCTTAGTGCAGTATCACAAGGAGATTTAATTAGAAAGCAGTTAAAAACACTTACAGGATAAAAATCATAAAACATTCTTATGTGATAAGAGGTCCGCCGGTGTCCTCAATCCTGCATGGGCCTGCCGTGTTCTGCTTCCTTGGGAAACTATTGCGGAGGAATGGGCATTCTGCGGTGCACAGGAAGTCCACGCCGACCTTCGTGGAATGCTCCCACGGACGTGACGTCACCAGGAGAGCAAAAAAGGTGGCTGAACAGTACAGGCTACGCGCTCTGAGCTCTGCTACTTCTGAAGGCCTGTGCATAGCAAAACGTCCATTCCTCCTCCATTGTTTCACAGGGAACCGGAACCCGGCTGGCCATGCAGGACTGAGGACACTGTCAGACCTCTCACATTGGAATGTTTATGTTTTTATCTTGCAAGTGTTCACCGCTTTCTTGTGATACTGCACTTAGGTGGAGCTTCCCCTCTCTCCTTCCTTTTGTCTTTCACAGAGCTTGCTCAACTCTGAGGACAGCAGCCCCAAAGTGCATCATATTTTATGCCCTTGCATCAGAGACTGTATAGACTGTCACAGCCATTTGCTGTAATTTGCATGAACTATTGTCTGTATGCATCCCTTGCGCTTGAACTTATTGACTTTCTTTACAAGCAGAACAGAATTGCTTACAGCCAGAGAGCTGAGCCTTACATCAGCTGCATTCCCTTCTGCTAAAAGCTCATGGGTGCTTCAAAGACCATGAACTTCAATAGCAGGAAAGTCCCCTAAACTCTGCCGATTAATGAATAGTGGTGATCAAGGGCTGACAAGCTGCGGATCACAGCCTTTCATTAGAAATTTAAGCTTTTCACTTCTCCCCGGCTTGTGCCTTGCCACTAAAATGTACCAACATTTATTTATTAACTCAAAACCATTTTAGCTTTAGTAGGAATTTTGAAAGTTACGTTTGTGTGAGCTAAAAAGAATTTCCAACATTTGCGCAACTATCTCGCCTCATACAAAATTGACAGCACCATCTAATTATTTTGTGCTAGTATGGTTTGAGGGGTATTTTACAAACTGTCAAAGCTGCAATAAAAAAAAAAAAAAATGGTTAAAAAGTAGAGAGAAAATCCTGATAGCGAAATGGTTAGAGCAAAGTGATACAAACTGTTTCTGGTGTGTGGTGTAGGAGATCTGCTAGTCTGGCCATTTACAGCTACACGACATAGGTGCCAAATTTTTTTCCATATTTGCAACAGTTGATTGCCACTCTTTGCGATCAATTGCCAGTGAATTTTGTAGCATGACTGCTACTATAACTCACCTGTGTGCTCCTAGCCTCAGACTAGCTGTGAACAAAAACGATATTTACCACAAGGCCCTATTCACATCTAGCGACACTGTAGTATTTTGTTTTTTTGAAGGGTTTTTGAAGCGACACAATTCAATTAAATAGGCTTCAAAAACGCGATGAAGCACCTCCAATACCCCTTTTTTGGCGCCTAATTTGGTGCATTTCTGGACCATGCAAATTGGTGCATTGTTACGTGACACGCCCATTGCTATGGTGCATTTGGGGTGCCATTAAGAATGAATAGCACCCAAAAGCAAGTTGTACGTTTTGCCACGATTTTAGTGCAATCTGGGAAATTGCGGGCAGAATTGCACAATTCTGAGTCACTCAGATGTGAATGGGGCTTACAGCTCTGGAAATGGTGCTCAGGGAGGCTCTTTCTGCCATCGCCGCTTACTGATGATTCCTACACAAGCAGCAACAGGCGTCCCAGTTGATTAAAATTGGGAAGATCACAACACAATGTATTTTACTAGCAGTCTTCTATTAAAATCAAAATGAACAGTTTTTGGTGGAAGAACTTTATATTAGGGGGGGATGACATTTGTTGAAAACTTGTCTTACAAAAAGTGCATGCATGTACGATGAGGAAGTTCTGGGTGAGAGGTGAGGTTATGAGGAGACATTGCTGGAACTTGCAGCAGAGGAGTTACTGGTCCCGCTTTGTACCCTTGGTTTTGGGAGACCATAATCCCTATGCTGGGCGAGACTGCCGTAATAGCAGTCATCGCCGTCCGGTAAGCAGATTCTACTTATACACTCCTTGGTGGATCATCTACTGGCACTTTTGTCACATCTTTCCTGGATGGGTGCTTTTTATTTCTCTGTGGACTTATATATATATATATATATATATATATATATATTTTTTTTTTTTGGACTCTTTTTCATATACCTTTTTTTAATTCACATGCATTTGTGATTTAAGTTTTTTGTTTATCATTGACTGATTTTGTTAATTTATATCTACTGATTGATGTTATGTCACTTGGTGGGACCTCATTTCTTTTTATGTCACATATATATCTTTAGCGCTGCACTTTGCTGTTTACCATACTTTTAGGAGTCAGGTACTGGACTTTTTAAGGTGCTGGCGGCTTTTTTTCTCCTACATTTGTTTTTTGTTTCTTTAGATCTAAGCGCAGCTTTGACTTTGTTTTGGGTTTTTATATATTATGCATGTACGATAGGTCTGCAATTTAGCTGCATTAACTCTGGTGAATTTATGTATGGTACAGCTGAAGAAGCTGTACACATGCCAACTAAAGGATTTTTTGCAGAACATAATTAAACTGTCAAATATGTACATGTACCAAATGTTAAACATAGGAAAGTGTTCCAGGTTATACTGCATAAACCAGAAAGAAATTCATCAAAGTTTAAACATTTTAATTGCAAGGGAACACCTGCCTTATGCCTGTAAGACAAAACAACTGACACAGAGGATCATGTATTTTTTGACCTTTGTCTCTACAATGAATGTCATTTTCAAAAGTTATTTCTTTCTCATACATCATGGGACACAGAGCCTCAGTAATTACTGATGGGTTATAGGGTATCACTCGGTGATTGGACACTGGTCACACCCTAGACAGGAAGTTCAACCCCCTATATAACCCCTCCCCTTCCTGGGGATGCCTCAGTTTTTTCGCCAGTGTCTTAGGTGTTGGTCACGTGTAAAGATGTGCTGTGCTGAGCTCCAAAGGGAATATCTTATATCCTATACTGGGGCAAGCCAGGCGAACCGGATCCATTTCAAAGTGTCCTTTCTAGGCCGAATTGGATGGTACCTGGGCCTCGTGTCCGAAGAAACGAGGTTTTACCTGTAACGCTTCTCTTTTTAGAGAGCTGGACCCCGCATTTAGAATTTGTTTTTTCTAGCCTTATTCTTGGCCGGGTGTTTTACAGGCCCAGAACTGCGGATCCCCTATCCATAGGGGCCCCAGTCTCTGAAGGTTTTCCAAACGGAGCCCTCCGTGAGAGGTAAAGATTGGGTCTGTATAACAGAATCTTGCAGCTGGATAAGGTAAGGGAGATTCCACAGAATTTTTTAATTATAGCAGGTTTCTCCTTTAGGTAAATGTATGCTATGCCTATTGTCGCCACCGGGGGCTGCCAAGAGCACATACCTTCACATGCTTGATTTGTCTGTCTCTCTGTTCACACTGCACAGCTCCTCCAGCCGAGCTCCAGGTAGGATGGGATGGGGGGGGGGGGGCTCTTTCCTCAGGGATATTCCCTTCCAGATTAGGGGGGGCCGCGGTGGTCTGAAAGGCGGTAGTATACCACACTAATGCCACCGCTATTTGGCAGACCCCATCATCTGCCGGCCTCTCTCCTTCTTCCTCCACCCCAGCCTCCCCTCCACGCTTGTCCCGGAGGGTCGGCTCGCGCGGGACAGCGCACTTTTTTTGAAAAACGAGGGGGGGGGGGGGCCGAGCGTTAGCGTGACGTCCGGCGTGCTTAGACGCCCACATCGCCGGCTGCACAGGCTATAAGAAGCACATTTTTTCAGGTGCTCACAGCCTATGGAGGGACACAGAGCTGACGGTCTCATGTAAGGTGGGACACAGGCATTCTCCTAGGCAGCATTTACTTAGAAAAACTTGACTGGACATTGGTAGCGGCATCAGTTGCTGTACTACATCACTCAGCAGTCTGTTTTATTTGTGTGATACCGATACTGCTTTTGGCACTTCAGCCCCTGTATATATTACACAGGAAGTTTTTTCCTCAACCATTAATGGACTAGAGGAAAGATTAATGGCCTTAATCGCATCTCCACTCAGTGGAAGAAAACGCACTAGGTCTTCCTCTGGTACCCAGGACCCTCAGGCAAAGGAACTCTGGGGAAAAAGGAGAGGAATCCCCTTCAGAGGATCGGGATGAGACTGACGATTCCTCTTCTGAGGAATCAAGTGGAGAAGGTCCCTTTTCAGCTTCTCAGGATGAGACGGTGTTAGTGCAAATTTTGGCTGGATTGGTCCGCTCCACATTTAAGTTGCCCGTATCTGAGTCAGTTAAAGAATCCTCCTTTAGTTTGGGTTCACTGAGGCCTCCTCAAACTACACATGCTTTTCTGTTTATGGTTACTGAAAAAGCTTATTTATTCTGAGTGGGATCACCCAGATAAACATTTTTTTTCCCCGTCTAAAAAAGTTTTACAACACTTTATCCTATGGAGGAAAAATTTACTAAGATGGCGGGTATACCGGCAGTTGAAGCCGCCATTCCTCCGTAAATAAGTCTGGCTTGTTTTGTCGACAACGCTCAGATACCTAGGGATCCAACTGATAAGTAATTGGAATTCCTGTTGAAAAGTGTTTTTTTCTTGGCAAGGTCCTAATAGCTCGACCTGCAGTGGCAGCAATCAGTCTGTCAATACTTGAGAGACCATGTTAAACAGGTCCTCAAAGTTTTACCTGAACAGCAAGCCCGGGGGTTTGCCAACCTACCAGCGGTTTTGTGTTTGCTGTTGACGCAGTCAGATTCTATCATCCAAACCTTTTGCTTGCGCTTGGGTTGGTACATATGCGTAGAATCTTATTGTTGAAAAATTTCAGCCGAATCACCATGTCAGGAGCTTCTGGCTGGGTTTCCCATTCATGGTGCACGGCTGTTCGGAGGGGATTTGGTATACGTCCCTCTTTTAAACAGGCTCTGTTCCCAGTGCCAGGAGCATCAGCCTCCAGGCAGTCACAACGGCCTCCTCCGTCAGGTTCAAGAAATAAATCTCAGAGTCGACCCAGGGACAAAAGAAGTCCTGTGGAAGGAAGCCTACTAGACAAGACGCTAAAGCCTTTATATGAAGGAGTGCCCCCGCTCGCTCGGGTGGGGGGGAAGACTGCTACAGTTCTCAAGGCTCTGGTAGGAGGATTTCCAGGACAGATGGGTGATGTCCACATTAACTCTAGGTTACAAACTAGAGTTCCGAGTATTCCCCTCTCCTCGTTTCCTATTGTTGCAAAAAAAGTTATCGTGGTTGTTTCCCACGCAAAAGCAGGGCTTGGGGTTTTATTCAACCTTTTCAGGGTTCCAAAAACCAAATTGAGATGTCAGACCCATTTTAGATCTCAAGGATCTAAACCGATTCCTAAAGATACGATCCTTTTGCATGGAATCGAGCCAATCGGTAGTCTCCATCCTACAAGAAGGAGAATTTCTGGCATCAATAGACATCAAGGACGCATACCTGCATGTACCTATTTTCCCTGCTCATCAAAAGTACCTGTGTTTCAAAGTAGAAAAACGCCACTTTCAGTTTATAGCTCTGCCTTTCGGGCTAGCTACTGCACCTCGGGTGTTTACAAAAATCTTGGCCCCTCCGCTGGCCAGATTAAGGGCCTAGATATAACGGTAATAGCATACCTAGATGACCGACTCTTGATAGAACGCTTGGTAGCCCGCTTGGACCAAAGCTTGGTCACCACAGTCAACTACCTGCAATACCTAGGTTGGATCCTTAACTCAGAGAAGTCTTCTTTGAAACCAGTGAGAAGACTAGAGTATTTTGGTCTGGTCATAGATACAGCCCAGAAGAGGGTATTTTACCCCAGGCAAAGATCAGTACCATAAAAGGAACTGATTCAGGTAGTCAGGGCAAAGAAAGATCCTCCTATTCGCCTTTGTATGAGGCTACTGGGGAAGATGGTGGCTTCATTCGAAGCAGTTCCCTATGTTCAGTTTCATTCAAGACTGCTGCAAAACAGTATCCTGTCTGCCTGGAACAAGGAAGTTCAGGCATTGGATTTCCTGATGAGTCTGTCTCCTACAGTGCGCCAGAGCCTCAGTTGGTGGTTGATACCCGAAAATCTGCAAAAGGGAAAGCCCTTTTTTCCAGTTGCCTGGACAGTGGTAACAACAAATGCCAGTCTTTCGGGTTGGGGAACAGTCCTGGAACAGCCGACTGTCCAGGGGAGATGGTCCAAGACAGAAAGGACCTTACCCATCAACATTCTAGAGATCCGTGCGGTGTATCTAGTCCTAAAGGCCTGGACACTCAGGTTACAGGGTTGCCCTGTCAGGATCCAGTCCGAATGCCACAGCAGTGGCTTATATCACTCACCAGGGAGGCACCAGGTGTCGTGCAGCCCAAGGAGAAGTAAACCAGATCTTAATCTGGGCAGAAGCATGTGCCGTGCATATTGGCAATCTTCATTCAGGAAGTAGAGGACTGGCAAGCAGACTACTTGAAGTCTCCGGCAGTTATTCCCAGGGGAATGGTCTCTTCACCCCGACGTCTTCTTGGCCATATGCCAAAGATGGGGGTTCCGGATGTAGACCTCTTTGCATCCAGGTTCAACTACAAGATTGATAACTGTGTCAAGAGCAAGGGATCCTCTTGCATGCTGGACAGATGCATTGGTGACTCCATGGCATCAATTCTCCCAGATTTATACATTTCCTCCTATTCTGCTACTGCCACGACTTCTTCGCAGGATCAGGCAGGAAAGGAAGTCGGTACTTCTGGTGGTCCAGAAGAGCTTGGTATGCTGAAGATGGCAGTAGGTCCCCCGGGTCCCCCGTGGACCCTACCGTCACGTCCAGACCTGCTATCCCCAGGTCCAGTGTTCCATCCTGCCTTACAAACGCTAAATTTGAAGGTCTGGCTATTGAAACCCACGTTCTGAAGAATCGTGGGCTTTCATTTCCTGTGATTTGTATCTTAATCAATGCAAGAAAGCCAGCTTCCAGAATGATTTATCATAAGGGTCTGGAAAGCTTAGATCTCCTAGTGTGTATCCAGGGCTTGGCATCCCAGAAAATATGTCATAAGTAGAATTCTTGACTTTCTACAAATGGGATTAGAAATGAAGCTGGCCTTGAGTTCCATCAAGGGCCAGGTCTCGGCCTTGTCAGTATTATTCCAACGGCCGCTTGCTTCGCATTCTTTAGTCCGAAGCTTTATACAGGGGGTAACGCGTCTTAATCCTCCGCTTAGGGCGCCCCTAAACCCCTGGGACTTGAATTTGGGTCTGTCAGTTTTACAGAAACAGCCTTTTGAACCAATACGTCAAATTCCCTTGGTCTTGTTGACAAGAAAGTTAATTTTTCTTCTACTAGAAGAGTATCAGAGCAGCTCTTGTAAAGAGCCTTATTTAATCATACACAAGGAGAGAGTGGTATTGTGCCCTCATCCTAGCTTTCTACCGAAAGTGGTTTCAGATTTTCATCTAAACCAAGATATTGTTCTACCTTCTTTTTCCAGATCCCTGTTCTACAGAAGAAAGGTCACTACATTCTTTGGATGTAGTAAGAGCAGTCAAGGCCTATCTGGAAGCAACTGCTCAAATTCGCAAAACGGATGTTTTGTTCGTACTGCCAGAAGGTCCCAATAGAGGACAGGCAGCATCAAAGTCTACCATTTCAAAATGGATTCACAAATGATTACTTAAGCTTACGGTTTGAAACAGAAAATTCCACCTTTTCAAATCAAGGCACTCTCTACAAGGACTATTAGTGCTTCTTGGGCGGTGCATCACCAGGCCTCTATGGCTCAAATCTGCAAGACCGCAACCTGGTCTTCAGTCCATACATTCACCAGATTTTATCAGGTGGATGTGGGAAGACATGAGGATATCGCCTTTGGGCGTAGTGTGCTGCAGGCAGCAGTACGAGGTCCTCAGGTCTGATTACACCCTACTTTGTGTGGTCCTCTCCCCTCAAATAGCATTGCTCTGGGACATCCCATCAGTAATTACTGAGGCTCTGTGTCCCGTGATGTACGAGAAAGAAAATAGGATTTTTTATAACAGCTTACCTGTAAAATCCTTTTCTTTTGAGGTACATCATGGGACACAGAGGTCTCGCCCCTCTTCTAATACACTTATATTGCTTTGCTACAAAACTGAGGCATCCCCAGGAAGGGGAGGGGTTATATAGGGGGTTGAACTTCCTGTCTAGGTTGTGACCAGTGTCCAATCACCTAGTGATACCCTATAACCCATCAGTAATTACTGAGGCTCTGTGTCCTGTGATGTACCTCAAAAGAAAAGGATTTTACAGGTAAAATCCTATTTTTATTGCACACACCAATCAGCCATAACTTTGACCATCTCATTATAAATGGCATCTGAAAGTTGGTGGGATATATTAGGCGGCATGTAAATAAGCGGTCCCTGAAGCTGATGCGTAGAAAGCAGAAAAAAAGGGTATTGCAGTTTGTTGTGCATGGGGCTCCGTAGCTGCAAACCAGTGAAGGTGCCCATGCTGACCCATGTCCAAAACCAAAAGCGACTACAATGAGCATGTGCGCATTCAGAAACGGACCACAGAGCAATCAAAGAAGGTGGCCTGGTCTGATGAATCACGTTCTCTTTTACATCATGTAGCTGCCCGGGTGAGTGTCTCTTACTTGGGGAAGAGATGGCACCAGGATGCAGTGTATGGGAATAAGGCGAGGCAGTTGGTTGCTTTGGACAATGTTCTGCTGGGAAATGGTGGGTCCTGCCATTCATGTGGATGTTAACTTGATACGTAGCACCTACCTAAACATTGCTGCTGACCAAGTACACTGCTTCATTGAAACCTTATTCCCTGATGACAGTGGCCTATCAGCAAGGGTAATGTGTCCTGCCACACTACAAAAATTATTCAAGAATGGTTTGAGGGACACAATGAGTTTGAGGGGTCTGTGGGCTGTGCTGGAAGAAAAGTCAGATTCTTGGAGGCCCCACCTCACAAATCACAGAATTTAAAGGATCTGCTACTTGACTGGTGTCAGATACCTTCAAAAAGGTCTAGTGGCACTCATGTCCTGAAAGGTCAGGGCTATATTGGCGACAAAAGGGGGATCTATTCAAAATTAAGTGAGTGATAAAAGTTATGGCTGATCTGTGTAGTCATAACAGGTCCTCAAGAGTAGGGGTATACCTACCCATAAGCAAAAAAAATAAATAAATAAAAAAGTAATTTAAAATTTTCCTCAAATACATGTTGCACATCTAGAAAAATATAAGTGTGATTAAATAAGTCTTTGAGAACAAGTCAGAGCCCCTCACTCTATAAGGTGTATGTTATGCTGCAATAAGAGGCACAATTTCATAAGCACAAGTTAGTCACTAGCTCTTGATACAACATTTCAACATTTTTGTCACGATTAACCACAGTAATTTAGCCAATTAAAATCACAAACAGTACAAGGAAGGAAATTACAGAAGAGTTAAAAAAAAAAAAAAAAATTAAGTACTACTGTTCATCCTGGTTGAAAAATGCATCTTATTGTATAAGCGTTTAAGTTTTCTTTGTACAGAATTTACCTTTTGACCATTGCTGCTTTGTGGTTAGAATTGGGTCTACCAAAAGTTAAACACGTCACACTATCCCTTTTGTAATTTTGACTCATGCAGCCAAGAATCCCTAGTTATCTTTAGGTCATTGTGACCGTTCTTCCTGCCAAATCAGCTATCTACAAATCCATGTGCTTTACATTTATGCAGCATTCATAAGCGATGATCAGCAAAGCTATACAATTTTATTTTCATGTTGTTGTCTAGAGTTTCTAGCATTTCGGTGTTGCATAATTGGGGAAGAGGAGAGGTTTAGCACAAGGCAGAACAGGACTTAAGAGTTGTAAATATCCTCCAGGGGCTCAAAAGGGAATTCTACCAGACTATGAAGCACCAGGGACAGGTCCCCAGGTTGGACAACTTCTAACCACTACCGGCCTGGACCTAGATATTGATTTAAAGAATCTAGCTATAGTGGGATTTTCCAAGGGAGAACATTGGAGAAAAACACTGATAGCTGCCGCCTGTACTTTTAAAGTACTAACTGAAAGACCTTTGTCGACACCCTCTTGAAAAAATTACAAAAGTGAAATTAAATTGAAGTTACATTTTTTTTCCAGACTTTGGAATAAATAGCTCTAGTAACTGGCTTTCTGCAATTTACAAGGGTCTTGACCACCTTGTCAGAGAACCCTTAGTATCTTTTCTTCAGATACCAAGCTGTCAAGTTCAAGAAAGCCAAGACACTAGACCCTTAGACAATAGGTCTTGTCTTTTCGGGAGGCTCTGAGACCAGCGTCTGCAACAGGGAGAACCATGGCCTCTTGGGCCAAAAAGGGGCTATTAGGATGAGATCTGTTTCTTCTAGAAAAAACATCTGGAGCACTTCCAGAATTAGCCTGATCGGCGGGGAAGGCTTAACGGAGGCTGAACGGCCACGTATTCACTAGAGCATCGATCCCCAACGATTGATCTGCTGGATTCAGGGAAAAGAACTTCTCTGTCTTGCAATTGCTCAGATTTGCAAAAAGGTCCGCTTCGGGACATCCCCATCTGTCAGGAACAAACCGCAAATTTTTCCAGATGAAGGGACCAATTGTCCCAACATAGCCAGTAGCGGCGAGATAATCTGCCAGACAGTTTTGCGTCCCTTTCAGGTGCACTGCTGTGATCAAGGCCAGATTCCCTTCTGCCCATAAGATAAGATCTCCAGGGTGATAGATTGAAGTATCCGACTCCTCATGCCTCCTTGTTTGTTGAGATATGCAATAGTAGCAATATTGTCGGATAGAATCTGGAGATTGTGACCCCCGATTTCCATCTGAAATGCCTGCAAGGCTCTTTGAACCGCCAGAAGCTCTCTGATTCGATGAAGCTCTTGCTTTTATTGAGGACCATTTTCCCTGCGCCATTGTGTTGCTGAGAGGGGCTCCCCATCCCCAGGAACTCCATTCATTGTGATCCTCTGGGATATTGGAATGGACCATGGTAGACCTCTTGTTAGGCGAAGTAGCGACCTCCACAAGCTTCTTTTACCATGGAGGGTAAAACAAACCCTTGATTCCAGGGAACTTGCACCCCGTCCCAGTTCCTTAGTAGAAACCGTTGTAGTGGGCGTTGATGAAATCTTGCCCATGGCACTGCGGGAAAGCAAAAGGCCATCAGACCTACTGCTCTTGAGATTTCTCTCAGAGAGACCGACTGATTGGTCTGTATGACTGACATTGTCTGAATCATTTTTGAAGGGGAGGGTTTGAAATTGAAGGTGCCAGATCTCTATCCCCATCTTGACAGCTAGTCTCAAGAATCTTTGGCAAGCTGGATGAATAGGGGTGTGCAGATAGGCATCCCTCAAATCCAACGTGGCCATGAAGCAGTTTGGGTAAAGCAGGTTTTTGATTGAGAACATTATCTCCATACGAAAGTGCTTGTACCTGATCGAACGGTTTAGAAATCGGAGGTTCAGGATAAGACTATTTCCCGATCGATGGCTTTTTGATGACAAATATATGTGAATAAAATCCCTTGCCCTGCTCCAACCGGGGGAACCAGGACCAGGACCTTTTGATCTATCAAGTCTCCAATTTGGAGACCCAGGGCCATCGCTTTTACCCGATCTTGGGGAGGGAAGGTGACCAATAATCGGTCTGGTGGCTGGCAAGAAAATTTCAGCCTGTACCCATTGGTCACTAGGTCCAGGATAAATGGACGAGGTGACTGCTGCCCACTGTGGGAGAAAAGCCCTCAATCTTCCTCTTACTGGCAGACAAGAGTCACTGCGGCTTGGCGGGTTGTTGAAGAGGGTTAAAAAAGACTCCCCTACCTTTACCTCTGCCTTTGTGCCCCATCCAATGCTTTTTGGGCCTATTGTCCTTTTCTCTTTGACCCTGCTGCCTACTTTGGGCTGGTTTAAGATTCCCAATGGCTGAGTCCTAGGCACTGTGTAGAAGGATATCTCCTCTTATCCATCGGATCCCTAAGTGTGCCCATATCGTCAAACGCTGGGTCTGAGTTTTTTTTTTAATTTTGAAAGAGGTGCATCTAACCTAGGATTTTTGTTCCACCACTGCTCTGCGTCCTCTTCAAATGGAAACCTTTTTAGGTTACCGGAAAAGAATGGTTTTCTCTCTTGATTTTCCCACTCCAGCTTGATAGTATCAAGAAGGAAACTATACACGGGGAATGCTGGGTTGCATTTTGGGGACTTTTCCTTTTAGTTTTTATCTTGCCTTTTGCTGTCACTTTTTAAATAGCTTTTTTTTTTTTTTTTTTTTTTTTGTTTCATCAGTCTATCAATTAAGGGTGTGGTTAATTGCTCCCAGGTGACTATTTAACTTGTTGTAGGACTCAGTTGAGCGTGCTCAGTTTGAAGCTGTGGAGCTTGGTGTAAGTGGAGCTTTTTTAAGTGGGAGTTATAAACAAGAGTTAGAGTATACAAGTCTTGCTGTCTGCTGGTGTGTGTATTGCTGCTGTCTGCTGGTGTGTGTATTGCTGCTGTCTGCTGGTGTGTGTATTGCTGCTGTCTGCTGGTGTGTGTATTGCTGCTGTCTGCTGGTGTGTGTATTGCTGCTGTCTGCTGGTGTGTGTATTGCTGCTGTCTGCTGGTGTGTGTATTGCTGCTGTCTGCTGGTGTGTGTATTGCTGCTGTCTGCAGGTGTGTGTATTGCTGCTGTCTGCAGGTGTGTGTATTGCTGCTGTCTGCAGGTGTGTGTATTGCTGCTGTCTGCAGGTGTGTGTATTGCTGCTGTCTGCAGGTGTGTGTATTGCTGCTGTCTGCAGGTGTGTGTATTGCTGCTGTCTGCAGGTGTGTGTATTGCTGCTGTCTGCAGGTGTGTGTATTGCTGCTGTCTGCAGGTGTGTGTATTGCTGCTGTCTGCAGGTGTGTGTATTGCTGCTGTCTGCAGGTGTGTGTATTGCTGCTGTCTGCAGGTGTGTGTATTGCTGCTGTCTGTTGGTGTGTGTATTGCTGCTGTCTGTTGGTGTGTGTATTGCTGCTGTCTGTTGGTGTGTGTATTGCTGCTGTCTGTTGGTGTGTGTATTGCTGCTGTCTGTTGGTGTGTGTATTGCTGCTGTCTGTTGGTGTGTGTATTGCTGCTGTCTGTTGGTGTGTGTATTGCTGCTGTCTGTTGGTGTGTGTATTGCTGCTGTCTGTTGGTGTGTGTATTGCTGCTGTCTGTTGGTGTGTGTATTGCTGCTGTCTGTTGGTGTGTGTATTGCTGCTGTCTGTTGGTGTGTGTATTGCTGCTGTCTGTTGGTGTGTGTATTGCTGCTGTCTGTTGGTGTGTGTATTGCTGCTGTCTGTTGGTGTGTGTATTGCTGCTGTCTGTTGGTGTTTGCTGGGTTGCATTTTGGGGACTTTTCCTTTTAGTTTTTATCTTGCCTTTTGCTGTCACTTTTTAAATAGCTTTTCTTTTTTTTTTTTTTTTTTTTTTTTGTTTCATCAGTCTATCAATTAAGGGTGTGGTTAATTGCTCCCAGGTGACTATTTAACTTGTTGTAGGACTCAGTTGAGCGTGCTCAGTTTGAAGCTGTGGAGCTTGGTGTAAGTGGAGCTTTTTTAAGTGGGAGTTATAAACAAGAGTTTAAAACAGGAGGTTATAACAGGGGTCATAGTACCTGTGTAGTGTGAGTATCTGAGTGTTGTCTGAGTAGTGTGTGTGGATCGTTAGTACTTGTGTATTGTGTACCTGTGTATTGTCTTGAGTATTAGTGCCAGGAAGCTAGTTGTTAGTTAATTTGGACAGGGTAAAATCCCCAAATCCTCACTAAATTTAATAGGTACGATGCCCGGCGGGTGTGGAGAGGCGACTCTTTGTACATCTTGCCGCATGTATGCGTTCCTTGATCATCCGATCGAGGGCGAATACTGCTGTGCAAAATGTAAGCACATTGTTTCCCTGGAAGCCCAGGTTCTGAGTCTGGGGAAGCAACTGTCAGCACTGAGAAGTCCCTCCATACTAAAGGTGAGCCAGGAACGTACACGGCAGGTGCCGGCAGGGGCCAGCACAGAGGCGGGTGGAGACAAAGAGGTGCAGGCACTAGCAAAGAGTAGATGGGTGACAGTCAGGAGGGGTAGAGGGGGAAGTGCCAGGGAGGCCGATCCAGGACTGGAGCATCCCAATAAGTACGCTCCATTGAGTGACATTGGTGTAACCAGTCAGGGACCAGCACTGCTGGAGTTGAGGGACTCTCCTAGCTGCCAGGGGAAGAACTCCTCCAGTGAGAGTGGGGGGGCAGCAAAGGGAAAGGAAAGACAGATTCTGGTGGTAGGGGACTCAATTCTTAGAAGGACAGAGAGGGCAATCTGTAACCAAGACCTGAAGCGCCGAACAGTATGTTGTCTACCGGGCGCTCGGGTTCGGCACATCACGGATCTTGTGGATAGATTACTGGCAGGGGCTGGGGAAGACCCGGCTGTCATGGTGCACGTTGGCACCAATGACAAAGTCAGAGGCAGATGGAGTGTCCTAAAGAACGATTTTAGGGACTTAGGAGCTAAATTGAGGAAAAGGACCTCCAAGGTAGTGTTCTCAGGAATACTACCGGTACATCGAGCCACACCAGAGAGGCAGAGGGAGATTAGGGAAGTAAACAAGTGGCTGAAGAGCTGGTGTAGTAAGGAGGGGTTTGGGTTCCTGGAGGACTGGGCCGACTTCTCAGTCGGTAACCGGTACTATAGAAGGGACGGACTGCACCTAAATGAGGAGGGTGCAGATCTGCTGGGAATGAAGATGGCCAAAAAGTTAGAGGGGTTTTTAAACTAGGCGATGGGGGGGGAGGGTCCAGAGACAGTGATAGCCAGCGCGGAAGATATTCCAGAGGGTAGTATTGGAGGCATTAGTGGTAGGTTAACCAAAGCACAAAAACACAAGGTGAGTATAGTAGCAAGTCCAAGTTGCAATCTTGAAACACCCAATACGAGGACAATATGCGACCGGTCTAAACTATGTGGCATGTTCACCAATGCCAGGAGCCTGGCGGACAAGATGGGTGAACTAGAGATACTGTTGTACAAGGAGGATTTGGATTTTGTGGGAATTTCAGAGACCTGGTTCAACAGCTCTCATGATTGGCTGGCAAACATTCAAGGGTATACCCTATACCGCAAGGATAGAGAGGGTAAAAAAGGGGGAGGGGTATGCCTATATATCAAGAATAATGTACAAGTGAATGTGAGAGATGACATCACTGAGGGGGCTAGGGAGGAGGTGGAATCTTTATGGGTAGAGCTCCAAAGGGATGAAGCTAAGGGGAAAATAATACTGGGAGTATGCTATAGGCCCCCTAACCTGAGGGAGGAAGTGGAGACGGATCTCCTATCACAAATTGGATTAGCAGCAAGGATGGGAAGTGTTATCATAATGGGGGATTTTAATTATCCAGACATAGACTGGGCGGAGGGAACCGCGCATTCATTTAAGGCTCGCCAGTTCCTTAATGTCTTGCAGGACAATTTTATGGGTCAGATGGTAGACGCACCAACTAGAAATAAAACATTACTAGATCTACTGATTACCAACAATACAGACCTGATAACAGATGTGGAAATACGGGGCAATTTAGGTAACAGCGATCACAGGTCAATTAGTTTCAGTATAAATCACACAAATAGGAGACATGAAGGGAACACAAAGACACTGAATTTCAAAAGAGCCAACTTCCCTAAACTACAAACCTTGCTAAAAGGCATAAATTGGGATAAAATATTAGGAACAAAGAATACAGAGGAGAGATGGGTTTGCTTTAAGAGCATATTAAATAAGGGCATTAGCCAATGTATCCCATTGGGTAATAAATTTAAAAGAGCGAACAAACATCCTGGATGGCTTAACTCCAATGTAAAAATGCATATAAAAGCAAAGGAGAAGGCCTTCAAAAAATACAAGGTTGAGGGATCATCCACAGCATTCAGAATTTATAAAGAATGCAATAAGAAATGTAAGGGTGCAATTAGGATGGCTAAGATAGAACATGAAAGACACATAGCGGAGGAGAGCAAAAAAAATCCCAAGAAATTCTTTAAGTATGTAAACAGTAAAAAAGGGAGGACAGACCATATTGGCCCCATAAAGAATGAGGAAGGACATCTGGTTACAAAGGATGGGGAGATGGCAGAGGTATTGAATTTATTCTTCTCCTCAGTATTCACGAGTGAATCGGGGGGCTTCAGTAACCAAAACTGCAGTGTTTATCCTCATGACACAACACAGGAAGCACCTACATGGTTAACAGAGGACGGAATTAAAATTAGACTTGAGAAACTTAACATTAATAAATCACCGGGACCAGATGGCTTGCATCCGAGGGTACTTAGGGAACTCAGTCAGGTGATTGCCAGACCGTTGTTCCTAATTTTTACAGACAGTCTATTGACTGGAATGGTGCCAGCTGATTGGAGAAAAGCCAATGTAGCACCAATATTTAAAAAGGGCCCAAAAAACATCCCTGGGAATTACAGACCAGTTAGCCTAACATCAATAGTATGTAAACTCTTGGAGGGGATGATAAGGGACTATATACAAGATTTTAGTAATAAGAATGATATCATTAGCAGTAATCAGCATGGATTCATGAAGAATCGTTCTTGCCAAACCAATCTATTAACCTTCTATGAGGAGGTGAGTTGCCATCTAGATAAAGGAAGGCCCGTAGACGTGGTGTATCTGGATTTTGCAAAAGCATTTGACACAGTTCCCCATAAACGTTTACTGTACAAAATAAGGTGCGTTGGCATGGACCATAGGGTGAGTACATGGATTGAAAACTGGCTACAAGGGCGTGTTCAGAGGGTGGTGATAAATGGGGAGTACTCAGAATGGTCAGGGGTGGGTAGTGGGGTCCCCCAGGGTTCTGTGCTGGGACCAATCCTATTTAATTTGTTCATAAATGACCTGGAGGATGGGATAAACAGTTCCATCTCTGTATTTGCAGACGATACTAAGCTAAGCAGGGCAATAACTTCTCCGCAGGATGTGGAAATCTTGCAAAAAGACCTGAACAAATTAATGGGGTGGGCGACTACATGGCAAATGAGGTTCAATGTAGAAAAATGTAAAATAATGCATTTGGGTGTCAAAAATATGAATGCAATCTATACACTGGGGGGAGAACCTCTGGGGGAATCTAGGATGGAAAAGGACTTGGGGGTCCTAGTGGATGATAGGCTCAGCAACGGCATGCAATGCCAAGCTGCTGCTAATAAAGCAAACAGAATATTGGCATGCATTAAAAGGGGGATCAACTGCAGAGATAAAACGATAATTCTCCCGCTCTACAAGACTCTGGTCTGCCCGCACCTGGAGTATGCTGTCCAGTTCTGGGCACCAGTCCTCAGGAGGGACGTACTGGAAATGGAGCGAGTACAAAGAAGGGCAACAAAGCTAATAAAGGGTCTGGAGGATCTTAGTTATGAGGAAAGGTTGCGAGCACTGAACTTATTCTCTCTGGAGAAGAGACGCTTGAGAGGGGATATGATTTCAATTTACAAATACTGTACTGGTGACCCCACAATAGGGATAAAACTTTTTCGCAGAAGAGAGTTTAATAAGACTCGTGGCCACTCATTGCAATTAGAGGAAAAGAGGTTTAACCTTAAACTACGTAGAGGGTTCTTTACTGTAAGAGCGGCAAGGATGTGGAATTCCCTTCCACAGGCGGTGGTCTCAGCGGGGAGCATTGATAGCTTCAAGAAACTATTAGATAATCACCTGAATGACCGCAATATACAGGGATATGTAATGTAATACTGACACATAATCACACACATAGGTTGGACTTGATGGACTTGTGTCTTTTTTCAACCTCACCTACTATGTAACTATGTAACACTGTAGCCTTTTTCTTATGCAAACCTTCGTACAAAAGGTCATGTTTAGACAATTGTACCTTCTCCTACATATCAAGTGTCGTATAGCTAGCCTTTAGTAAGTCATCCACATCTTCCAATAACTTATACCTCGAGCCCCTTATGGATTCTCTATGCTTGGGCCCAGTATCTGACCCCGAGTCTACCCACGGGTAGATCTGGCTTCAGCCTCAGAGTCTTCACTCTCCAATCCCTGCTGTGGAGCTCTAGGACCAGCTGGAGTCCTAACTGGAGACGGACCCTCTGAGGGGACTTGGATTTTAGCAGAGTTTTAAATGAGCTGAACATTGACGTAAGCTCATCGTTAACAGAAGTCAGCATTTTATGATAGGAGACTACCGGGTCATCCTTAACTAGGCTGTCTATACAGGTGCGACAAATTGCTGTGCTCCATGAGCTCAATTTGTTTCCGCAAACTGCACATTTCCTCTTGGCCTGCAAAGAGAACAAAAATGACCCCAATGTAATTTACCTCACATACACTCCGTAACATCTTGTGCAGGAGAGAGGAAAATGTGCCCCCTTCACCCAGTCCCTACTGGTTACAAGGGGGGGGGGGGGGGGGGGGGGGGGGACACTCACAGGATTTTCATGAAAGTACAAACACTTCAGGCTTACCTGTGATGTGCTGGTGGTGGAGCCTGCTTCCACTGCATGTGCAGGTATTGCAGAGGAGTCCATCCCGCCCCTGTGGTGGTTCGCAACCTCTGCTGGGCTTCACCCGTTTGTACACCAGTCTCCCAGCATTGCTGTTCGATTAGAGACCGGGAACAAACCTACTCACCCGGTGGATGTGCCACTCGGTCGGAAAGAGAAGGTATGAATACCAACCCCAATCGCCACAGGAGTCACGCTCATAAGACTTAAGGGAACCAGTTCCAGGAAACATGTTACACACACCCCCCTTCCGGAGGAAACACTAATGCTGACATGGGGCCTGGAGGACCTCCCTTTTATCTGGTGGAGGTTAACAGGTTTCCTGTCTAGGTAGGAGGAGCCCTAGGTCTCCTGGGCTGTCCTGGAAGATGCTTAGAGAAAAATTTTTGACTTGCCTGTAAATTCCATACCTTAGTGTACAGAACACAGGGAACGTATTAATACAGCATGCGTTATAAGCTTGCACCCTCAGGCCACTGGCAGGCTTTTGAGAACACGCATCACCTTCTGGTGCTCCTCCCCTATATTCATGCCCTACTCTGAGTCCTCAGGTTTGTAGTAAGCAATGTAGATTAACAAGGAAGGTTTATGGACATGTGGCCTGTGTCCTGTATAAGATATGGAATTTACAGGTAAATCAAAATGCCTTTTATCTTATAGAACAGGAAGCGGGCAAGTTTTTCATACATCGTGGGACATCCCCAGGCAATGGATACTAATTGAGACGGAACACTGAAAACATCCTTTGAAAGAATTTTCTTGGGCATAATAAAACCTTGTTGTTATGAAGTATGACAGGGAAGAGACGCTAGTTCACAGACACATCTGACAGACATGATAACTACCAAAAAGGCTATTTTGCAGGCTAGAATCTCTAGGGAAATATCCCAGGTTTGTTCAAATGGTGGTTTCTGCAGAGCAGCGATAATCAAATTAGGGTCCCTGGGAAGCACAGGGTGCTGCAAAGGGGGGCTAACATGAAACACCCTCAACATAGGTCCTCACAAGAGAATGAGAAGTCAAAAGGCCTTTAGACAAGAATAGATAAGGCCATACTTTTTCTTTTGGGGTGCCAAGAGCTAGATTCTGGTCAAGACCCATCGGCAGTAAGGCCAGATTGTGAGGCACAGTGTAATCTCAGGTACTGAGTTCTAAACCTAACAGCTTTCCATAAATACTATAGTCAAAAAACAGCTACAGCGCCGGTAAGGGCATCAATAGACGTCCTCCCATGATCTTTGTGCTCGCCCGCCCCCCGCGGCACATGGGCGGTGCTCTTTGTGATAGTCTAATCCTTCGGACTTGGATGATCGCAAAGCAGGGTAAAAGGCCAATCACAGCGGCACTTTACCACGTGATCAGCTGTCAGCCAATGATAGTTGGTCACAGAAGTAAACAGAAGCCAGTTATCAGCTTTTTTTCTCCTCACGATCAGTGTGAGGAGAAAAGAAAGCAGGTAACCAGCTTCTGTTACAGAGACATCAGTCCCAATCTGTGCCCACCAGTGCAGGAGAAAAATTACCTGTTACCTTTTTTTGTTTTTTTTTATTTTTTGTTTCTTTAGCAAAAAAGAAAAAACCCAGTGGTAATTAAATATCAAAAGAAGCTCCATTTGTGTGAAAAAAAATGATAACTTTTTTTAGCTTGGGTACAGTGTTGCATGACTGCACAATTCTCATTCAAGGTGCAACAGCTCTGAAAGCTGAAAATAGGCCTGGGCAGGAAGGGGGTATAAGTACCCAGTAAGCAAATTGTTAAAATATGAGCTCACTGAAAACAGATTAAACATAACCTTTATGCTCCATGCACACTGGCTTAAAAAAAAAAAAAAAAAAAAAAAAAACTTTGCTTCTACAGGAGTTGTGTTCTGCCTGTGGAAACAGCTCAATGTTATCCTGTGTGTCCATACATTAGGACATAGAAACATATTTTGAGCTCAACGTTGAGGCAGAAAAAGAAACCCCTTCTGGTTCGCCTTTCTGACTGGAGCTTTTATCTCCTAAACTTGTCTAAACTTAGTACAAAAAATACTTTATATGAGCGTTTTTTTTTTACTCCCAAGGGAACAGACTTTAAGCCCAGTGTGCATGGAGCCTTCAAAGTTTAAGAGTTATGGCCTCTAATCAACAAAAATATTTTCTGTTGCTCCCCCCTGCAAAGAACTGCAAATACACAACAATCCTGCCAGTGAAGACCGCCTTTTTCTTCTGATTGGGTGACAACTCCTCTGCACTGCTCCTGAATTCAGAGCAACGTTGTACCCTTCATGGTTTCAGGATTGCCATATAATGGGATGAGAAGACTTTGCAGTGTGTGTGTGTGTGTGTGTCTCTCTCGATCTGCACTGTCACTAAAAATTCATACCAATGTAGCTCAAAATCCCCCCAGCACTGTGAGCTGCAGTATAAGGGAGGCCATGTGAGAGACACACACTAGGAGCTTTTACCCACATAACTGGATTTGGGGCTCATTTAGAATGTCACACTGGAGCCATTTCATGTACTTTAAGAATCATATGTTCTAATCCTCAAATACAATCATACCACTACTGACACGATACAAAGTCATCATAAAACATACTTTTAAAGTAAAAAAAAAAAAAAAGTGCCCTATAGCCTTTCATATACTATCAAAAGTTTACTTCCAAATGATCTCCGTTAAAAGTGAGCAGCTGAGTTGAGTTAGCTTTTACTGAAGGGTATAAAATGTCAGGCCACATTATTTAGTTAGCTTTTAGTTTCTTTAATGCATTTAAGACTTCAATGATGAGCTTTTCCTGTAGCAGTTTACTCAATCTCCCACACATTTAATAAAGGTATTACTTATAAAGCTGAAGTTAGAGATTTAGACTACATTCTGAAAAATTCATCAGTGGAAAGTGACACCAATTCTGGCTATGGTAGCCTTCAAATGGAGCAATGAAGAAGATCTGTCTCCCTTACCACACAGAATGCACTGTTTACTATAGTTTTCAAATGATTACATTTAGTACCTTGGCCTAGTCTTGGAGTAGTATTAGGAGAAGCAGCAGCAGAAGGGATCTCAAGTTCCTGATAGAAACAAAAATACATCGTCAGATTTGCTGTCCAAAACAGAGTAGCAGTTCTAAATGACAAGGCCACATAGCAAAATTCCAGATTGGGGTCGTGAACCACAATACACCCTAGACTCAGACAAGCTAAACATTTTTTCTAAACAATTAAGGGTACATTTAGCAGTTGTAGAAGTATATGTAGGGGTGTTGCAAAAAAATAAACTTATCTCGAACAGTAAGCCAGATTAAAGACATATGGACTGCAACAGCTCAGTACTGTGGGTGTTAAATTCAGCAGTTTTCCATTTACCTTGAAGACTGTCAGTAAATACAATTCAGTATACAGGTGCTGAGGATTTAGGTCACATAACCACAAACTGTAGCAATGCAGGTATTGGTTTTTACACTAGGCAGGTACAGTCATTTTACAGCTCTCAATTCCATCAAAATTTGAGACGTGGTATAAAATCTACATAAAAACCATATGCAGTAATTTGCAAGTCTCAAACCCATATTTTATTCACGACATATCAAATGTTTAAACAGAAAATTAAGCATAAAAAAAAAAAAAAAAAAAAAAAAAACAATTTTGAAACTGATGGCAGCAACAAGTCTCAAAAAAAAGCTGGGACAGGGCACCAAAAAGCTGGCAAAGTAGTACTAACAAGGAAGAGCTGGAAGAACATTTTGGCTTTTCCCCCTCGGTTTTCACCTGGTGCAATAATCTCAGAATTAGATGTACTGAATCCAACTGCTGTGTGGGACAGCAGGGGAGATTTTTTTATTTTTTTTTGTGCGCGCTAGGCTCCATTCACATCTATGCATGTTGCTTTTGAGTGTTTCTGCTGTGCTTCCCATGGTTTTACCGCGATTTCACCTCAATTTGCGTTTTTTTTTTATTTATTTTTTGGAAAAAATTAGTTTGGCAGATTTAAAAAATGCAAATCGAAGCAAAAAAAAAAAAAAAAAAATTTATATATATACACACACACACACACACACACATATATACATATATATACACACACACATATATATATATATACACACACATACACACACACACACATACATATACACACACCCCAAATGTTTTTCTGCAGCTTCTCCATTGAATTCTATTGAGCAAAAAAAAAAAAAAAAAAAAAAAAAAAAAAGAAAAATCACAGAAGTGATCAAATACCACCAAAAGAAAGCTCTATTTGTGGGAACAATATGATAAAAAATTTGTTTGGGTACAGTGTTGTATGACCGCACAATTGTCATTCAAATTGCGACAGCGCTGAAAGCTGAAAATTGGCCTGGGCAGTAAGGTGTCCAAGTGCCTGGCATTGTAGTGGTTAAAAAAAAGTCCTGACCCTTTCCAAAAATGCAGAGGCAAAAAAATGCATTGATGTGAACGTATTCTATAGGAATACATATTTTAAAAAATGTCCTGCGTTTCTGCAAAAAAAGATGAAAAAAAAACCTCATTTTGTGAATCGAGCTTTAAACTAGAAAGAGAAATAGAGGATAAATGAAAACATGCATGTTTTACAAAGAGTTTGCCTGCAGAGTTTATTGTAGACATACAAGAGTTTTCAGACAAGTAGTACTTTGTAAAAATATATATCAGTCATGCTACTAGTCTCCGGTCTATTCAAATTGGATCAGCTTAAAGTGGGGTTCCACCCAAAAAAAAAAAAAAAAAATATACAAAAAAAATTTGGATTTTTTTTTTTTTTTTTACTTGCCTCTAAATGCCTGTTGCTAGGTGGTCCCTCGTAGTCTGCCTCTTCCAGTGCCTGGGCTGGTGACATCACTTCCCCCTCGGCACAGGAAGGGCTCAGCTCTGCTCCCTCCCTTCTGTCAATCATCTGGGACCCATTACAGGTCCCAGGTGACTAAGCGGCCAATCACGGCGCCGCTCGCGCGTGCGCAGTGGGTGCCAGGCTGTGAAGCCACAGCCCGGCGTCCACAGTTGCAATGCCGGCGCCGCTGAACGGAGGAGGAGACGAGCAGGGCTTCGATCCCCCGCATCGCTGGACCCTGGGACAAGTAAGTGTCCAATTAAAAGTCAGCAGCTGCAGTATTTGTAGCTGCTGACTTTTAATTTTTTTTAAGGGATCTTTCACACGGGGCGGATCAGTGATGATCCGCTCCGTGAACACCCGCTTGCTCGGCGGAGCGATCCCCGCTGAGCAGGAAGATGACAAGTCCATCGCTGCACAGGACCTGTCAGAGCGCCGCTCTCCCCTATGGGGGATCGGGTGATGACGGACCGTAGTGTCCGTCGTCACCCGATCCGAAAACGGATGGAAAAGTAGGGTTTTCCTCCGTTACACTTTTCGGATCGGAGCGGGTCGGATGTCAGCGGAAATGTCACCGCTGACATCCGACGCTCCATAGAGATACATGTATGTCCGTTTTTCATCCGAAAACGGAAGGATGAAAAACGTACATACGGATCCCTCGTGTGAAAGAGCCCTTAGACAGCAAACGCTTCTTATAGCACAACTGAACTTTTAGCAAATTACTGATTATATTTGCTCACCTTGGACTTCTTAGAATCTGGATCAAACCTTTCCAGAATCTGCTTAGCCGTCTTGTAAGTTTCTTTCTCCATAACCTCTTCAAGCTGCAATTGAACATTACAAGTGAGTTTGCAAAAAAAAAAAAAAAAAAGTATATCTATATATATATCTATATATTAAATTTAAAATATCTTAGATCAAGAAAATGCAGGTATCAGCTACTGCACAACATAAACAGACGTCGTCACAAAATAGATTTGTTTCAAAGAAGCAAAAAGTCAACATTAGACAGCAGGGACAGTTTTTGCACAGTAAAGAAATACCTCATTCTTTTCACAGAGTAAGGCAAATAATCTCCCAGGCTGATAACTATTGCCCCACCAAGAGTAGAGTGATCCTGGAGAAACGGAGGGATGTATCCTTTAGATCAAGCCACATTGGCTTTTACTAGACGGATGTCCACAGCAAACTTTCACTTTGTATTAGGTTTTCTAACAATTAAAGATCCTGTAAAATTTCTATTTCATGAATGCAATTTTCTGCATCTTCACAATAAAACCCAAAAGACGGTCCAAAAGACTTAAAGCTGACCTTCAGTCATTTTGTCATCTTTCATCTATTAAATCTTCTGCCCTTGTTGTTTTAACTTTGGTCCTTAAAACTTTTTTCCTGCCAGTAATTACCGTATACAGCCTACTTCCTCTTTGTCTGGTAAAAAGCCTAGGTTTATGACATCATGCACAGCTCTCTGAGGGCCAATGAGAGCTGCACGGCTGCAGAGCTGGAGGTGTGCCTCAGTGTGCAAGTTAATCCAGGAAGTAAACAGGCAGCAGCTTCAGCTGCCCACAGTTGAAATGGATGCAGCCAGACTCAGTGGAGGGAGATTTCTGCAGCATATTTGGCAAGTAAAGAATCGATGTATAAAATATGCAAAGTGGTTGGGGGGAAGCTTCAGAATGGCAAAGATGTTATTACAAAATTATGTGAGCAGACTGCAGGTCCTCTTTAAACAAGGTGGCCACATATAGGTGATAATGTTTTATGCTTAATACTTCTTTCTTATAGGCAGACAGAATAAGAATGGGGATCCGTGACAAGTGTCGATTGAGGTCTGTGAAATCATTGTCAATGTGACAATAAGGGGAATCTCTCTAACAAAGTTTTAGGGCAACTCCACATTGCAAACCAATGAGAGGTTTTATTCCCATCTACAAAAAATAAAAATAAAAAAAACCACCACATTAAAAAAAGTTTTGACTAGACTTAAACTTTTGAACAGACATGCCCTTCTATTCAGAATCTTACCATTAGTCAAGTGGCTATGCATTTCATATCTAGGGATCAATGTGGATTGTTCTGGAATTTAGAAGAACAAAGTCTAAATTTGCATAAAATCAGCCTCCCAGATTTTAAGACTCTAAAAAAGGTGCTCTGAGAAAAAAATAACTAAACAGTAGTGGTGCACCAAAACAAAAATTTGGTGCCGAAAGCAAAACCGAAAATTCAGGATGCACTGGGCTGAAGCCGAAATGGACAGTTTAAAAAAAAAATTATATTGTATGTAGGTGCAAGTTTTCTGATCGGTAGAGCTGGTTCACACCGGATGCAGTTCAGTGTGTTTTTTCTCTTAATGTATGGACAGTGTTTAACATGGATTCCAAAGCATTAATTCACACCAGTGCAGTGCGTTCCAGTGCAGTCAAAGTAAAACATGTTGCATTTTTTTCTGTATGGAACGCGGCAAAACACATTGGAAACACGCGTCCTCAATTGTGATGAAGACGCATAAAAACACAACGGAATGCATTGAAAACACTCATGCAGAAACACATTCGGAACACAGAAATCGTGGTGTGAACCGGCCCTTAAACGTGTCAATGTGTATACAGAACCAAGTTGTTCATATTGGACAAAGATCTTTTCCCCAGTTTTTCACAGTAAAACAAATTGTTTTAAATGCACTTTCAAAAGCCAATCAAGCTTTGCCTCAACTCAAAACTGTCAAGTATAGGTAATCTATTAGCAGATATAATGAGTGCAAAGATAATGCGTGCTCAACAGCCACCTCACGTAACGCGTAGCAGTACTTTTCCCTTATCTTCAGCTACTTGAGCTCTTAAAAACGAATGGATAGAAATGTATCGCTGGTATTTAACGGTTTTATTGCAAGGAAACACCAAATGTTGCTAATTGTTTACATATAATGAGGAGAATAATTACATGCAGCAACTTCAATAATGGAATCTGCAAAAATCTATCAGCCATCATTATCGGAAGTTATTAGACATGACAGCAAATGACAGGCAATTCCTCAGATTTATTTCCTTGTACCATTTAATGCTATTAATTTAAAGAAGGTCGTTAGCCAAGCGCTTTGCTGAATAAAGTCTCGGTGCCAATTAACTGCTGTCAGCATCGATTGTAGATTATTTATTAGCAGAAGCAATTAGCTTGCTCCAAATGCTGTGAAAACTCAATAAGAGGAAAACATTTCGGAAACTTGCCTGCTTGTCTTTAAAGGTTAAAGCTTCATTTTCCATTAGGGCTGAAAAATCTTTATTTCCTTTTGCTAGACTCCTTGAAGCAGTGCTCAGAGCTGTGGCATCAGAGTACAAAAAAGCAAAATCATTTATACATGCAGATTTCATGTAGATTGTGGCTATTGCAAAATCTAGTGAATAGCAAATTAGTAAGAATGGTCACCACAGTGCAGGTTCCCACAGAGGAATGAATGGGCAGACTTCTAGTAAGGGGGGTACTTAAAGTGGAGATACATTATCTAAATTAAAAACTGCTAGAGAGTAGATTGTTTGGAAGAACAGGCACGTTTCTTCTACCATATAATCTGTTCTCTTTAGCAGTTTTTTTTTTTTATTTGTATACACTGCATGTGGTACATACACAGTACAGTACTTCCCTGGCTCATTAACCTGCATCTATAAGATGCTAAAAATGGAGCCAGGTACCAGTATAACTCCAATGTGCAAGCAGTGGAGAGAAAATACTCACCAGATTCCTTGCATTACTGTACAAGGAGATACTCCCTCGTTGATCGAAACACTAAAGAACAGCCTCTCAAATTTTCAACATAGGAGAAGCCTTGAAATAACTTTCCTGGTCTCCAGGAAACCCCTGCTAAAAAATGACTCTCTCCAACTCATGATAAATTTGTGCGATAGTCCGTGGGAAGAATGCTCCTTACACTTGTAATTGGGAAGGATTACCCTCTTACAGATAGCTCAAAAGATCAATGGTGTCAGTGAGAACTTATCTGAAGCGCAGAAATTGCTCAAGGAACCCCTAACAACCTCCGGGATCCATGGAACCCCGATTGAGAAACCCGGCTTTAGAATGTCACTCATTGATGCCTCACTTTTTTTCTTTTTATTTAACAAAGTCAGGTTAACATCTAAACAATACTTTTGTGATTTGCTTATGGAGCGTGGTGAATTTGCAGATATTTTATTTCTGTTTTTCTTTGAATAATGGCTGCTGCCTTTCGGATTGAAATTGTTCTTTAAATAAATAGATTAGTAGTGATAACATTTCTGGAAAAAGAAGACTGCAAGAGCGGGTTTTCCATCGCGCTGGGATGTCAATTTGAACAGCCTCCCCATTTTATAATTTTTTTGCACCTAGAACATTACGATGTTTGCATTGAACAAGTGTTCTAAAAAAAAGGTACACACCTATGACTAGTCTTACAAGCACATCAGGAAAGTCAGATGCAACAAACATCCAAAACAAACCTTTCAAGTGACTGGTTACTAGAGCAACAGAATAGAGAACAAAAAGCTACAGAAACAGGAAGAAAAAATAAAAGACAATACAGCATTTATAACAGATTTCAACACTGCAAGAAACTGGAGGCAATTGTGAAGCACCACTGACCAATATTATTGAAGGATGAAGTCCAGGCCAAGTTACTTCCTAGTAAACTGAGGTTTATATGTAGGAGGGCTCCAGCCCTAAGGAACAAACTGGTTCAGGTGTGCGTTGGATCCCCTAGGAAGAGGGGATTCTGCAGATGTGGCCTATGTAACGCAGTATCACAGAAAGAGAACACACACCAATCTCAAATCGCACACAGCGCGAATACAAAATCAAGTCGTTTATTGCATATGATAGAGCACCTGCGTACTGAAATGCCCATGTGGGCTGCAGTACATAGGGAGGAACACGTCAGTTAGAATGGGGGGGACATATTAGAAAGGGTTTGAAAAACAGTTTATCCAGACATTTTGGAAACCACCACAACTGTGACCATAGAAGGCCTATCTTTCATGGAATTGATAAGGCGAATCAATGAAGAGGCTCCAATAAAAAAAAAAAAGGGGGGGGAGATCACAGAACCCTGTGACTCCTTACCACATGATCAGCTGTCGGCCAATGGCAGCTGATCACGTGATGTAAACAGAAGATCGGTAATCGGTATTCCCTCACGCTGGCAGCGTGCGGGGAAAAAAAAAAAGCCGATCACTGGCTTCTGTCAGAGTGACATTGGTCCCTCACACAGAGCCATGGCTGCCTCATCTGTGCTCACCAGTGCCACCTACCAGTGCTGACCATCAGTGCCACTGATCAGTGCTGCCTACTAGTGCCCATCACTGCAGCCCCATCAGTGCACCTCAATGAAGAAAAATTACCCATTTTCAAAATTTTATAACTATGAAAAGTGTTTTTTTTTTTCAAAATTTTCGGTCCATTTTCATGTTTTTTTTTTAAATTTTCTGCTTAAAAAAAAAAAAAAAAAAAAAACAGCAGTGATTAAATACCAAAAGAAAGCTCTATTTGTGTGAAAAAAAAAGATAAAAATTTCATTTGGGTACAGTGTTGCGCAATGGTCATTCAAAGAGTGACAGCTCTGAAAGCTGAAAATTGGTCTGGGCAGGAAGGGGGTTTAAGTGCCCAGTAGGCAAGTCGTTATTAATTCATACGGTTTTATGCAATGCGCTCTTCATCATTCTATTCTGCATAACCTCTACCCTGTTGCTGGTGGTGAGCAAAGGAGTAATTTTTGAAAGCCCAAAACTTTACCCGGTGCCAAACAAATGTGCACACCCCGATGCTATAGGCGAGCAGGCGTTCCCTCCTGAAAAACTGTCCGGGGCTAGAACTACCCCAATCTAGGCCAGAAGGCCAGGCACCCGACCCTCAGGATCAGACCCAGATGCAGCACCCATCCTCACCAGGAGCACCCTTCCAGACGGCTCAGGCTCAACCATCAGCCAGCCCCCAGTATTTGTTGGGCAGCTTGGCATAGTCCCTGCTGAAACCGCCTTTCCAGGCACTATAACACCATTGGATTTGCTGGCCCTCCCCAATGAGAGTAGCACAGCGCCTCCTCTGGAAACTGATAAGAACAGATTCTACACTTGATCTTAGCCAAAAGGCCGAGAGTAATAGTGAAGGTGGACAATATTATACACATAAGCGCTTTTTAGAGCTTTTATCATTAAAATGGTCCAGCTTTCTTGGAAAGTCATTCTAGCTTATAGGGAGGTGAGTATCTGGTACTTTATTACTTGGAGGACTTTATTGATGAAAAGGAGTGGAACTGTATTTAATGCAATTTATCTGGAGAATGGTTGTTGTGAAGACCAATATAACCACACACACTTTTTGGCACTTTATGGTTTATTTGTACAGTGCCGGTTAATGTCGCTCGCGCTTGCTGCCCAACCCCCCCTCCGCTTGGTCCGGACTGCTCTGTAGCTTCACGAGTCAGCCTTTAGGGCTCGTTCCCTGGCATGGTAAAGCGAGGTATGCTCAGGACCCCCCCGCCCCAAACACCAGATCACTGTCTGCTCACCCATCCATACATCTGAGCATCTTTCTGAATTGTAGAGCAGCATCCTGACCCCATGGCTGTGAGCTGGTGACCTCTGCGGGTGCTTCCTGGGACCGGCGGATGAGAGATCTCTTGCTGGGAGCTACCGGCCCTGCCCTCAGCGGACTGAACCGCAGGGACCTCTTACTAAGGCTGAAAAGGGGACTATTGAGGTGAGATTCACAATTTTCCTGAGAGAAGCCACTGCTGCAGATCCATCCAAACAGAAGCGGGAAGAATGCTAAATGGACAGTGGTAGGAAAAAGGTTTGCCAAAATAAGACCCTAGTGAATGTTTTTTTGTTAAAACTTGAATTGTTCTTTTTTTTTTCTCCTCTTGCAACGTTGATGGGCACCAGGACATCTTATGTGCATCCAGGAATTGCTTACTCTTTAGCTACTCACCTGTGTCTAGTTCTGAATGAACTTTTTTTTCCCCTCTCCTTTATCTTATCATATAAAGGGGAACATATAAGGAGAGCTAAACAAATGTTAAACAGATGCTAAATAAATGCTTTACTGAATGGCTTAAAGGCTAAAATGAACTTTCCAACTTATGTTACTAACTGTAATCGCAACTAAATACATATGCTAGAACATATCCCTTCTGTATAGACAAGAGGGGGAGGGGGTGCTGCGCTATCCAAAACAGAAAACTACTGAGTATGATGTACGTGGAAACCTACTGAGAAGTGTGGTGCAAGCCACTAGGGGGATTATCAATTAAGCTTCATGCTGATACCCCATTATAAATAAAACACATAAATAAGTGCAAAATCTGATAAAAATATGCAACGAATCAAATACTAGAAATTGATGATAAAATCATGTACAGATGAAAATAAATACATGTGCCGATACCAATTCAATAAAAATATGCAATGAATCAAATACTAGAAATTAATGATTAAATCATGTACAGGTGAAGATAAATAAATACATGTGCCGATACCAACTCAATAAAAACAAGTGGATGTTGCAAAAAAACAAAAAAACAAAACAACTTACAAATCGATATAAAGGCAGCAATAAATAAGGGGGTGCAACTTTAAGCTAATAGAAAACTTCCTATGTGAGTGTGCAAAAAAACGCATAGACAGTGCAAGTGCTAAGTGACCTAAACACATCCAATTTATCAAACAGTATCCAAGCAGTAAAAAGCCGCGCTGATCCAGGATCCTAATAAAAGACCACAGCCACCTGCACTTAGTTGCTGTGCGGTTTACCCATCACCGCTGGGCGTGGAGGCAGAAACAGAACCTGCGCTGGTCCAGGACCCTGAAGTAAAGATCACAGCCACCTGCAGTTACTTCTTTGCGGTTTACCTAGTACCGCTAGGTAAGGGGCCACTACTTATATGAGTGTGATTCATGCACGAAGAGGACACAGATTGAATTTTATTCCAGACACTTCACCCCTTCTACCTGAGCACATAAGATTTTTTGTATTGCACAATAGAGGACATCATCACATTGTACTATTTTTTTTTCCACTTATGCACATAGTTGCATGGTACTTGGACTGTTTTTCGTCAGCAGATCCTATAGGACTTTTTACTGCTAGGATACTGTTTGATAAATTGAATGTGTTTAGGTCACTTAGCACTTGCACTGTCTATGCGGTTTTTTGCACACTCACATAGGAAGTTTTCTATTAGCTTAAAGTTGCACCCCCTTATTTATTGTTGCCTTTATATCGATAAGTTTTTTTTTGCAACATCCACTTGTTTTTATTGAGTTGGTATCGGCATGTGTATTTATTTATCTTCACCTATACATGATTAAATCATTCATTTCTAGTATTTGATTCATTGCATATTTTTATTGAATTTGTATCGGCACATGTATTTATTTATTTTCACCTGTACATGATTTTATCATCAATTTCTATTTGATTCATTGCATATTTTTATCAGATTTTGCACTTATTTATGTGTTTTATTTATAATGGGATATCAGCATGAAGCTTAATTGATAATCCCCCTAGTGGCTTGCACCACACTTCTCAGTAGGTTTCCACGTACATCAAACTCAGCAGTTTTCTGTGTTGGATAGCGCAGCACCCCCTCCCCCTCTTGTCTATCTCCAATTTTGGGTTTTGTCTGACCCATTGTCGGTGCGTGCAGCTGTCCAGACGTATACTGTTTCTTTCTCTTTCCGTCACGGTAGCGTAGGAATAATTCACATCACATATCCCCTCTATATGCTGAAGGATACTATTGGGAGACCCCAGAGGTGCTCAGGAGCGGTTGGTTCCTTCTGTACATTACCTGCCTCCATTAAGGTGGTGAAGAGCAGGAGTAATTTTACGAACCCTGGAAGTACCCAGAGGTAGGTGTGTTGATCCCTCCCAGGAACTTAATATCTTATGAATAATTCCCCTCCCCCTACTAACCACGTGTCTCTGAACTATAATTTAGAACTTTGCAAACTGCTTTGCATTGTATGCTGGAGAACTGATGAAAATGTAAGACAAACAAAGCAGGTAAAGGAGCCCCACCAGCTCTTTGCCCAGGAGGTATCCAGCAGTACATGTCAGCAGATACCAGTATAGTGGAGGATGGACATAGCAGCCCTAGGCGGGGGATTGCATTATGAACAGGAACCAGTAGGCAAAAAAATGGCAAAAAACAGAGGAGGAGAAATGGGCAGGAAGACTTAACAATTGAGCCTCTAACTGAGCAAGGTATTGAATAGAAAAATCTGGATGCCGCACACCGGATGAAGTAGAAAACTTGTCTTTATTGTAGAAATGGGACCATCAAAAGTACAAGACAATCATGCAAGATGTACAGGATCAGCTGCTGATCCTGTACATCTTGCATGATTGTCTTGTACTTTTGATGATCCCATTTCTACAATAAAGACAAGTTTTCTACTTCATCCGGTGTGCAACATCCAGATTTTTCTATTCAATACCTTGCTCCATTCAGCATTTAGCCAGCACCTTGGACTTTTCAACTCTGAAGGCTTCACATTAACTTTACACCTGGGTTTGCATCCACCTGAGCGGTGAAACACTCTCTGAGCCTCTAACTGACCAAGAAGTAATTATGAATAATTAACAAAAGTCATGCAGGTACTGTTTAATCCCCTATTGAAGAGAGAAATGACAGACACTGAAAATTGATAGAGTGCATAGGATCACAAGGTATTACACCCAAGGGACTGAAAATCCAAGAGATGTAATACTTGGGTTTCACTATGCTGAAGACAAATCTAAAATCATGGAAAAAATGCGGAAAATCAGCAGGAATCTCTTATGAAGGAGCTGAATTACAGATTTTTTTTCAGACTTATCCGTAAGGCTAATGAGAAGGAGACTTCTTAAACTTCTTAAGCCACTGACTGAACAAATGAGGACACTGAATATATCATATCAGTGGCAGATTTCTGTCATAAACTGGACATCCCACCCCCCCCCCACCAGGATGGGAGGAAAGGGAAGGAACATTATCTGCCCAAAGCAACATGAGATACTTATACTGAAGGGAGGGGGGAGGAGGAAGAGGGGGCCCCACATAGTGAAAGCTTCCCTTGGAAGAAAAACGAATAGAAATATTAGAAGGGTGATTGAGAACAATGAGCGTGGGGGGGGGGGCTAAGGGTTTGGGGTACCGGCAGGTGATCTGGAGGTGTCAGAAGTAATGGCCCCCTGGAAGATATGGAGATAAGGCAACATCTGGATGGTGTTCGCCAGACCCATATATTGAACAGTAGGGAATCTGTCCAACCTCTTGTAGGCTTACTGTTCCAGAGAGAGGGGGATGGGAATATGGGGGGTTCCCCTCTCCCCGTGTGCTCTTTGGCTCTTCCATGCTTCATCTCTTTTGGTCAAAGACGCTCCCTGTGCTGAACCATGACTTTGATAAATCTAGTTACTTACAATGTAAGGGGACTAAACACCCCTAATAAAAGGTATAAAGTAAATAAAGAGTTGTATTTTTTAGGGGCCAATGTGGTTTGTTTCCAGGAAACACATTACTCATGCCTCAGAGTGTAGGTTGTCCTCACATTTGTTCCCCACGTGGTTCTATGGAGACTCAACATCCAGCCACTCACAGGGTGTGGCCATAGGCTTCGAAAAAACGATGGTACTGGCAGACCTGGAGGGAAGGTTCCTTTTTATAAAAGGAAAATTGTTCAACATGGAATGTACCTTTCTAAATATTTATTCCCCAAATAAAATTTTAAGGAAAACACTGAAAAAACTTGGGACTTTAAAAGGAGGGTAAACTTATAATAGCAGGCGATTTAAACCTAAGCATAGACCCACGGAAAGATACTACAGGAAATCTCACTCGTTATACAGCTCAAAGACAAAAAGTAATTAAAAAAAACTGTTACTGGATCTCCAGCTGGTAGATGCATGGAGGATTAGACACCCAGGGAGACAGGATTACACCTTTTACTCCCCCGTTCAAGGGTCATTTTCAAGGATCGATTATGTGCTAATAAAACCAATTGGTACCATCTCTTAAAAAGGTGCTGACATTAACCACTTGCCAACCGCCTCACGCAGACATACTGCAGCAGAATGGCACGGGCAGGCAGGGTAACGTATGGGTACGCTACTCCCCTCCCGTAGGCGGGGGGTGCATCACGCCCCCCCCCCCGTACCCGAGGCATTTGGCAACGTTCCAGGAGCGATCCGTCCTGAGGGGGAGGCCACTGATTCATGGCCACCCCCTCACGATCGCTCCTGGCAAATGAGAAGCTTCCTCTGCTTCTATAAAGTAAACAGAAGCAGAGGAAGTGATGTAATTTCTCTCCTCGGAAGCCGGAACGAAAAGGCTTCATGGGGAGAGGACATCTACTGTGAGTCTGCACCAACACTACACTAACACTAGCACACATAGGCACCGATTACTGCATTGGTGTCATTTGTGACTGTTATAAGTGTTAGGGCAGTTAGTGTTAGGTTCCTTTAGGTCTAGGGTACCCCCCTAACCCCCCCTAATAAAGGTTTAACCCCTTGATCACCCAGTCGCCAGTGTCACTAAGCAATCTTTTTTCTGATCACTGTATTAGTGTCACAGGTGACGCTAGGTAGCCAGGTAAGTATTTAGGTTCACCATCAGCTTTTTATAGCGTCAGGTACCCCAATATACTACCTAATAAAGGTTTTAACCCCCTGATTGCCCCCTAGTTAACCCTTTCACCAGTGATCACCGTATAAGTGTTACGGGTGACGCTGGTTAGTTTGTTATTTATACCCGCCATTTATTACCCAATAAAGGTTTAACCCCCTGATTACCCGGTGGGTGATGTCAGTTAGGTTTTAGTGTCAGATGGGGTCTGCGTCGCCCCGACCAGCGTCAGGTTAGTGCCAGTACCGCTAAGACCCATGAACGCAACATACACCTCCCTTAGTGGTATAGTATCTGAACGGATCAATATCTGATCAGATCTATACTAGCGTCCCCAGCCGTTTAAGGTTCCCAAAAACGCAGTGTTAGCGGGATCAGCCCAGATACCTGTTCGCACCTGCGTTTTTCCCCTCCGCCCAGCCCACCCAAGTGCAGTATTGATCGATCACTGTCACTTACAAAACAATAAACACACATAACTGCAGCGTTTACACAGTCAGGCCTGATCCCTGCGATCGCTAACAGTTTTTTTGGTAGCCTTTGAATCAGTCGCTAACAGTCAGGAGCTTTTTTACCTGCGAGTCTCACTAGTGTACCAGTAAATTCAGAGCCCAAAATGGCAAATCAAAGGAACACTAATGAAGAGGCCTACACGTTTCTGAGCATGACAGATAGTGAAGAGGAAGTCACTCATCTGTCAGATCCAGGTTCAGAATACGATCCTGTAGACGAAAGCAGCTCCATGACAGATAGCTCTTTTTTTTTCTTTTTTTTTTTTTTAAAGGTGTTTATTTTCATTTTTAAACAAAAAGAAAGACAGAACCAAAAAAAAAACAAGTACAGACTGACAGTACATACATGTATGGTGCAACAGCACATTAATACGGATATAAAGAAGATCATTAATTAGGTCGTCTGTATAAAACATTAATACCCCAAACAAGAATAGAAACAACCATTCACACGCACACCCATTCACACACCTAGCACACACATGACCTCATTAGCTCAGAATATTTCAAGAAACCGACAGGGAATAAACTTTAAGAGCATATGAAAATCTCTATCCACATATAGACATATGTCAAATAATGTTTACTGGATCCCACCAACATACCACATCACTGAGACAACTGTGAGGAGAGGACATCCCCCCAGAAGTCCCGAGACATCCAGCCACGGCTGCCATATTTTGGTGAACTTCTTAGGGTATGCCCTACTTTTATATAATAATTTGAACTTAGGGAGGGTCCCATGAACAATACGGAAGAAAGCTTGGGCCGAGAGGGGGGCGGTACCTTTCCAATGTAACAAAATTGTGTTACGTGCGTAAAACAACAATATACGTATCAACGTTCTAGCATGAGTGCGAGGAACATGATCATTCAATACCCCCAAAAGTCCAACCTCCGGAGTATGAGGCAACGGCATATGCAGCTTACAGTTGAAAAAAGAAAACAAATCCTTCCAGAAGGTTGTAAGTCCAGAACATGTCCAAAACATATGAAAAAAAAAAATCGTCAGCAATCATGTTACATCTAGCACATGCAATATGTTGACCCAGACCCATTTTAACCAACCTAGCAGGTGTATAGTGTAAGTGATGTATAAACTTAAATTGTATCAGGATATCAGCCGTGCTGATATCATGAAAGCATATTTCCACTGCCTCTTCCCAATCCTCTTCAGAAAGCTCAGGCATAACCATCTGCCATTTACGTTGAGAATTCTGAAAGGGATCCGCACCCATCACCTGAAGGCGCCCATAAAAGGTCGTCACTAGTTTGTTTATTTCTGGGAATGACAAAAGGTCCTCAATAGAGGATTCCTTGAGCTCTATGGTCAACAAGCCGAATTGTGTCGTAAGGGCATGTCGTAAGGGCATGTCGTAATAAAAAGGTACTTGAAGAAGAATTTATTGTCGAGGCCATATTTAAAGTCTAAGGTCTTCAAAAGGCAGTAAGGTATTCTCCTCAAATATATGAAAGAGGTATGTGATTCCAAAACGGGCCCACCACGTCGAGTCCGGATGACCAGAGAGCTCAGGAATATTCGGATTTCACCACAGGGGAGCCTGCGGCGAAATATCTACTTGGGATTGTGCCAGTGTCTTTCCCCCCTCCCTCCAAGCCATAAAACAAACCTCAATGGGAGAAAATCTGGAGCCACCTGTTTTCCTTGATCTATGCAATTCATCCTTCAAAGAGGTAGGAGGTTCAAATAAGGTCAGAAGAAAGGCAGTGGCAGGAGTTTGGGGATCAGAGTGCAGCCAATCATGGATATAGGTGAGCTGGGAGGCGAGAAAATAATTTCTTAAGTTCGGGCAAGCCAAGCCGCCTACGGCCTTGGCCGCTTGTAGAGAGGATTTGGCAACCGTTCCAAATAAAAGTAAACAGGGCAGAGTCAAGTTTTGCAAATAATTTTTTGGTGAGGAAAACCGGGGAAGCCGGTAGAGAAAAGCTAGAGAGAAATTTTGGTAGAAAAATCATTTTAATTATATTTATACAATTAGATTGAGGGGCAGTGACGACCAGGTACGGAATTTATCCGTCATCTGATGGACTATAGGGGCGATATTGAGTTCTTCATATCTAGGGAGGTCGGCATGTATCTGAATACCTAGGTACTTAAAAGGAGGGTGTTAGTTGAATACATGACCTCTGCAGATAATCACAGGGAGAAGGGGGACCAATAGCAAAGGCCTGGGATTTTTCCCAGACCACCCGGAGCCCCGAGAACGCACCAAACTCCTCCACCACTTGTAGTAATTTAGTAAAAGAGCTCTCCCTACCATCCAGATCTACCAGGGCATCATCTGCGTATAAAGAGATCTTCTCTTCTAGCAGGCCAGAATGGATGCCCCCAATCTCAGGCGTCTGCCGCACTGCCAGAGCCAATGGCTCAATGGCTACTGCAAACAGCAGAGGAGAGAGAGGGCATCCCTGCCGAGTACCCCGGCTCAAAGAAAATGGTGCAGAGATGTCCATGTTTGTGCGAACCCTAGCCCTCGGGTCAGCATATAGTAATCGAACCCAGCGGATAAAATTTGGGCCAATACCCATTCGTGCCATAGCTTCCCATAGGAAAGACCAACTCACAGTATCAAAAGCTTTCAATATGTCCAGGGACAGGACTAAACCAGATCGTTTCACACGTGCTGCCTCATGGACATGTGTTAGAAAAGTTTTAAGTGTTTATTGTGTGACTATTAGAAAAACTATTAGAAAAACAATAACCCTGAGACTTTTCTTAAGATGACTTCTGAGCACATTGTTGTATTAACTTGCTGTATCGTTTGCTTTAACTAACTCCATAGTAAGTTGTAGGATGATTAGGCTTAACCATATATGGTAGAATAAGAATGTACAGGAAACACTAATTAGCAAAATAAAGTACCATTTTGTACCAGGCACGTTATCTGTGTTTCCTCAGCCAATAGAAGCGTTATAGCTATATTATTGTAGGTATTAGGAGGGGGGGTGTACATCTCTTTGTATGATTCTTACTGCATCTTTTGGCCTGTAAGCATCATCCATTTGTGTGACACATCTGAAATAAATTGTCTGCTTTTCAATACATCTGGAGTTTGACTGATCACAAGAGGAGAGTAATCCTAACATTTTTGGTCCTCCGAGCGGAAACCAACAAGTGCATTTCGGGTCAGATGGTCCCGACAAAAACTTTGGTGCATATTGGACCTCAAAGCTCACTGAGAATTAAAAGTCCCCCCACTCAACGTTAGTGGTGAAATAGGGGCGGGGGCCAGAGACCCAGATCCACTGTCTGGTTTCGAACTTCGTGATCCAGTCCTCCTGGTGTTTGAGAGGTAAGATAATTTAACTTATTCTTAATACTCTCTAAGAGTCTTTTCTTCTCTTTGATTAATGTGTTGTAATTGCCGACACTGGTATTGATTGTATAATATCTTAATAATCCAGCGTGCGAAGACAGAGACACCTGGGAGCGTTGTCTAAGGTAAAAAATAGCGTTACCCACTGTCCAGGACAGGTAATAAAAAGATTTGAGGTATACCGAACATCAAAGGGTGAATGCCTGACGTCATCGTCGAAGGTGGATTGCCCGACGATGTAAGCGCTTAAGTGATCTAGAAAGATCACAAGACTAACTTTCTTCTGTGTGTTTAGTTTCTCCTTTCTCATTATTAACCTTTTTGTTGATGCTGTAACCTTATTGAAAAGAAAAAACAAAAAAACAACAGTACTGCAGAGACAAGTTCATTATTTTTTGATTCTCCCTATAGTGTGGGGAGTGATGATATTTTTACACTTCTTGTATTCCTATTGTTACCGTGGGCTGAGGTCACTATACCAGTGTTATATAGGTAAATGAGAGACCCGTCTGGCGCTGACAATGGGGAAATTTATCTGTAAAAGAATGTTTTGTGCCTGCTTATGAGGCTGCTGTGTTCCTAATGTGCCAAGTGGGAGACTGTAATTCCTCTTTAGGGACACAGGGCTTTATAGGGAAGTTTGGATTCAATAGTAAAAGTGTCAGGATTTGGTGGATAAATTTAAAATGTTAGGACCCAAAGATCAAAAAAGGTATGGGTTGATAATAGGAGTTTAAATAACCAGCAAAAAAAAAAAAAATCTTTCTTCACATCTCATGTTCTGTGTGTCTGTAAAATTTGTGTTGTAGCCTGTTTGCCTATCAGTGACAGATTGGGAGCTGGCAGAGAAGCAGGAAACTTTGCAAAAGCTTAAAGTCTTATGGCTTCGCTCTGTAAGGCAGCCAACACCTTGCTAGCCAATGTATTAAGCAGATAAATATGTAAGATACCAGGTTATTGCACTATATGGCCCATGGGGATTGGACCGGAGCCGGCGTCTTGGATTACTGCACCGTCTCAGGTACCACTGGACAACATTGTCCGGGAGACTGTGCTACATCTGGGCCGCCTGCTCGGGGACAACCCTCGGTGGGACTCATAGAAACCAAACAGTTGGAGCTGCAACTTCAGGTAAAGGTGATCCAATAGCCATATCATTGATGGGTCTAGCAAAAGAGAACTAGACCAGGCGCAAATGTTATCTAAATGTTTAACAAATATTTGAGAAGCAGAAAAATAGCCAAGTATGACTGAGTAAAAAATAAATAAATAAGTGCGAGAAATCATCACAGGGAGATTAAAGCCTGCTGTTTTTCCTCACCCCTCCCCTCCTGTGAATCCCCTGTATTACAGGAGGGAGTGAATTGCTCCTCCATTTCAAATTCCTGTGTGAGAGATTGTGTCTGTAAAAAAGTTAACTCTTGACCAGCTATGACAATACAGAAGGGTTATATTGTAAATATTAAAACTGAGCATAAAAAAAAAAAAAAAAAAAAAAAAGGTACACTGATAACACCAGGCTGCTTTATTATTTTAGCATGCCATGGTGTTAAAGGAAGCACATGGCAGAAATTGTTGATGGTTTTGAGGAGGTAGATGGGAGACATGAAGGTGGATTACATTGTGGAGTGAACAGAATGTTGTGGAGTTGATGAATGTGAGAAAAGGAAAGGCTGAGAATGCTTTGATTACTTTAAATGTGTCCAGTCCAGAGACAGTATGTGACTGTGCTAATTTTACTGCCATAAGGAAATAGGGATTTGAATGGGCTTTGCTAAGAGAAGCGTGCAGTAGTTTTGAAGTCCAGAGAGAGGAGAGAAGGGAATATACAGACTTGATGCTTTTTCTCAGAAACAAGAAAATGCAGATTGCCTGACAGACATAGCAGAAGAGAGAGGGAGATGATGATGGATGACTAGTAGGGCAGCATTAACCCTTTGAGCACACAGAGGTTAATTTGTGCATCTGAAAATATTAGGATTTTCGGTGGGAAAAAAAGTCCGAATAATAGTCTTAAAGTAAAAATTTTTTGGATGTTACTTTTAGAACTCCCAGATTTTCAACTGTAAAGTGTTAATGATGCAATGCTGTTTATATTTAGGTACATTTATAAAGTTAAAAGGCTAAGTTCTAAAATCAGAATATGTGTTTGGGTTAAAATTAAAAAAAAAAAAAATATTTTGGGACCCTTTGGATCTTTGGATTTCACTTGGGACCAGAGAATAAGGGGAATAATACAAAAAGGGATTCATGTTTTATTTAATTCTGCTAAAATATCGGGGTCTGAGAAAAATATTTTGATATATTGAATATATATGTCAAATAATGTAAATGTCGCTAGGAAACATTTTATGTCTGCATACTTGGTGGACTTATGGACTTATATTTGAATAAATGAAAGAATATTGTTTTTAACAACTCCAAAGTAAGGAAGGCTTTCTTTGGTAGTTTGATCTACGATCCTGCGCTCATTCATGTTAGATAAAGAGTATCTATTTTCCCCAGCACCAATTCAAGTGCAGATATGACACCCCCCTCCTCCTTCACAACTGAAGAATGAGGAGAGTTCCTTTTTATGGGGTGGGTGTCTAGTGATTACATGAATGGGTACAAAATTGAACCTTTAGGAGGTATTTTAGAGTTTAGAACATTAAATTAAGGTATGAAATAATGTAGACTACACAGTTCTTAGAGACAAAGAAATAATATTGGAAAACAAAAAGGTTGCACAAGTATAGATAACATTTACATGTCACCTGATTGAAAACCAGTATTGCCAAAATCCTTATTTATGTATGCAGCAGTGTTGACACATGGAGTAACACATGTGTCAAACAGGGGGATGACTGAGATGTTAAATAAGGTATGTACAGCCTATGGCTTCACTAACTACTAAAAAAATTTTTTCCTCTCAATGGATTATATGTGCAAGATACAATTCTTAGGGAGGCATAAGACCACGGAAAGGGAAGTTCCCCACACCGCAATATCCATTCCAACACATTTGCATGGATTTTATTGAATTGGACATATGTGAAAGGAAGAAATATTGTTTGCTAATCATAGACAGCCTGACCAAATGGGTGGAGAATTCCCGACAGGAAGTGCTGATGCACAGACAGTGATAATGAACCCTATTTTGTAAATAAAACTATACTACATTTGACAGAAGTGATGGGAATTTAAGTGAAATACCATTGTGCCTATCATCCCCAATCAGCTGGATTGGTGGAAAGACATAATGGCATTCTAAAAAAGCAAACTGAGGAAAGCTATGGAAGAAACAGGTAAAAATTGGATGTACTGCCTACTAGTAGCTGTGACCAGTATGCGTAGCACACCCACAAAAGAAGGTTTAAGCCCATTTGAGATGATACATGGATGGCCATATAAGATACCCTTACAACCAAATGAAACACCTACTGAGGAGTCTGAGCACACACTAGCAGAATACATGTCTAGGCTGTTAAGACAAAGACAAACCAATGATTTTTGTTCTGTCCTAGAAGGTCCAATTCGAGAAGATGAAAAGGTGCATGTGGGAGATTGGGTCTTAACAAAAAGTAATAAGAAAAAGCAGTGGTACTCCCCAAGGTGGGATGGTCCTTTCAAAGTCCTCCTAACTACCCCTACTGCGATAAGGATTGCAGAGAGGTCTACCTGGATTCACCAATCCCATTGTAAAAAGGCTTTACAGGTAAGAGTAGGGCCAGTTGGCTACAAGAGGTTCAGAAAGTCCGGCTACAAAGGGAGGTCTCACACAAGGTGGGACTTGTCTCAAACCGGTGTAGTCTCTCTCCCCTTCCAACTCTCCTATCCTATCCGCTGGAACTCTGTAGCTGGTTAGGATAAAAGGGACAGTAATTATCCTTGGGTTACTGGTGATTCTAGGAGAGGCATCCATAAGAGGGGTTATACGTTATGGAAGAGCAGAGGAACCTTTGGGTTGGGAAAGAACAGGAAAAGCATTGAATTTAACCTTTATAGAGGGAATAACTAGCACCATACTGGTAGACTTCTGTCAGATTGCAGATTGTGGGGATACAACGGGGGCTAGAGGAATTCTATGGGCAGATAAATACATTTGCTGGCTCTGGAATAGGGCAGGATGTCAAGCATGGAATCAGGCCCTGTGGACCAGTGTATTAAGATTGGAGGTATAATCTACCAGGGCCTAAAAAGAGTGGAATAAAGGAAAGATTCAATTACAGAAGCGGCCAACTCCCCCTACACACATAGTAAGAACTGTAAACAATTATTGATAACATTAAAGGAGTCGAGGAAGGAAGATCAGCAGTTGTACTCTATGGGAGCATGGGTGTCAGGAACTGACCCCTCAGGCAAATTTTTCCTCAAGGTATTACCACCTAATAAAACCTGACAACAGGAAAAGGTAGATTATGGGAGTGTAGACGTGGCGCTATTTCCCTTCAAATTAAAAATATATAGATGTAAAATATTAGGGGAGGTATGCCTCAAATAAAATGAACTGTGATACATCCTCTGTCTGTTGGTCTCAAAATGTGTTTGAAAAAATAAATAAAAATATATATAAGTGCCAAACATCTAAACAAATGCAACTACTTTATGTATTAAACCTCTGATGCAGTAAACCACTTTTGTGTTGCACCCTCTGGGGGCAAGAATTAAAAATACCCTATACAAGTGATAGTGTTACACCCCCTGTTGATGAATATCAGAGTGTGTGTGTGTTGAAGGTGCTGAACTTCAGATCCTGGTGTGCTACACCCTCTGGAGTCCGCAAACTAAAATCCATGATCTACAATATCTGGAACTGTAGAAATGCAGTGATCTAATACCTAGTCGGCAAAGTGATAAATATGGATGTCTGCTGTATCAAAAATCTGGTATGTGAATAAAAATCCAATTATGCCAATAGATAAACTTAAAGCAGAAGTGAAAAATAAAAAAATAATAAATCAACAAAAATGTGAATGCACAATTCAATATACGTCTCTGTGTTACACTACAGTAATGCCCCTTTTACACATGCGGACAGTATGTCCGTATTTCATCCATCCGTTTTCGGATGAAATACGGACATACATGCATCCCTATGGGATAGCGGGTGTCAGCGGATGTACATCCGCTAACACCCGATGTTGTCCGGCTCCGCTCTCGTCCGATTCTGCGGACGGAAGAAAATCCTATTTTTCTATCCGTCTGCAGAGCGGATCGGATGAACACGGATCGTGTTCCTCCGATCCCCCATAGGGGAGAGCGGAGATCTGACAGGGCGGTCCCTGCACAGTGTGCGGGTCCCGCCCTGTCATCTGCCTGCTCAGCTGGGGAAAACAGAGCGATCCCCGCTGAGCAGCGGATAAACACGGGGCGGATCAACACGGATCCGTCCCATGTGAAAGGGGCTTAAGACCATATTCAAAACCAAAACAAATGATGAAATTATTGCAAACACTAAATTATTAGTAGATAAGTCCATACAATAAATAAAGTGATGTGCTTAAAAAAAAAAAAAAAAAAAAAAAAAAAAAACTGTCCAGTGCTTCATCAAAATTTGGTGCTGATTATCCTTTCAAGTGACAGTGGTGCCAGGTGATATTATCCGTGTTGATAATGTGATTGCACTCACCAGATGACATTACCCCCAGGGGTGTTATGCCTTCACAGTGTGAGCTACTGGGTTCTGCTGGGCAATCTGAGAAACGTTTTGCTGGCTTTTCCACCGAGATGTCACATAGGGGAAAGAGTAATGCCCATAGTGTGATATTGTTTAAAAAGGCTTTATTTATTAAAAAGTTTAGGAGATATACTCACATGATAAAACAAGAGCCGGCGCTGTGTAAACTAAACAACAATCGCCGCTCAGACCGGAAGTGTAGCCATACTAAAATAGAATTTCTGAGTAAAAGTATAAGATTTACTAACCTAACAATAGAAGATGCCATAGCTTTGGAGACCGATTACCAAGGAAAAAAAATGAGTGGTTAGAATGGTTGAGGTATACGGTTAAAACTTAAAAAAAAAAAAAAAAAAAAAAAAAAAGGAAAACTGTTTAGTTTGTACCAGAGCAAGACTACATTTAGCAACTATTCCTTTTCCTCTAGATCACAATACAGATCCAGAAGGTTTAAAATGTATGTTGCGATTGTATAATAATAGCTATAAACCTAAAACAAATTCTACCTGTCACACGTTGAGTTTGTTGTTTCCCCTAGTACAGAGACCTCAGATACCTCCAGCGGTTACGGCTTATCCGGGCAACTTTACTTGTTTTGCACTCCCAGGGAACCGTAGCGGGGTGGATCTTGGGTCGCTACCCGATGACTATTGTAGGGAGAGGATTAACATGGGCAATGACTGGGTTGAACATGACATTCAGAGAACTGATGTCTGGTGGATGTGTGGGGATAAGAAACTGTGAGCTAGGATACTGGCCAATGCCCGAGGGGATTGCGCTATGGTCCAGCTGGCTATGCCCCTGAGGATCCTGTCAGAACATCCGTGGACTAAGAGTCACCAACGGTATCGGAGGGACACCTCTCCCATAGGGTCATTTGACTCTCGGATCTACATAGATGAGATTGGGGTTCCTCGCGGAGTGCTGGATGAGTTTAGGGCCAGAAATCAGGTGACAGCTGGGTTTGAGTCTCTTCTCTGGTGGGTGACTATAGATAAAAATGTTGACTGGACTAAATATATATACTATAACCAACAACAATTTGTAAACTATACTAGGGACGCTGTGAAGGGCCTAACAGAACAGTTGGCCACCACATCTCTAATGGCATGGCAGAACCGAATGGCCTTAGATATGGTCCTAGTTGAAAGAGGAGGGGTATGCAAAATGTTTGGTAGCATGTGTTGCACCTTTATCCCAGCTTCTGGAGGGACCATGAACCTTGGAAGGACTGACTGCTCTATCGAATGAATTAGCGGAAAACTCCGGTATTAATGATCCATTAACAAACTGGCTTGAAGGATGGTTCGGTAAGTGGACTGGACTTATCACATCATGTTTGATCAATTGCTGTGGCTTTGGCCGTTTTGGTCACTTGCGGATGCTGCTGCATTCCCTGTATTCGAGGACTTTCACAAAAACTGATTAAAACCACAGTCTCAAGAACGATGTATGAAACCCTTCCTACCTCTGAGGAGACCTATGTGGACATTGAAGTGCAACTTAATGACATACAGACCGAAAGTGTATAACACTGGGACTATCATCGAAATGTGTTGAGATAAAATAGTCACGCAAGAGGAGGGAATGTTAGAAAAGTTTTAAGTGTTTATTGTGTGACTATTAGAAAAACTATTAGAAAAACAATAACCCTGAGACTTTTCTTAAGATGACTTCTGAGCACATTGTTGTATTAACTTGCTGTATCGTTTGCTTTAACTAACTCCATAGTAAGTTGTAGGATGATTAGGCTTAACCATATATGGTAGAACAAGAATGTACAGGAAACACTAATTAGCAAAATAAAGTACCATTTTGTACCAGGCACGTTATCTGTGTTTCCTCAGCCAATAGAAGCGTTATAGCTATATTATTGTAGGTATTAGGAGGGGGGATGTACATCTTTGTATGATTCTTACTGCATCTTTTGGTGTGTAAGCATCATCCATTTGTGTGACACATCTGAAATAAATTGTCTGCTTTTCAATAAATCTGGAGTTCCACTGATCACAAGAGGAGAGTAATCCTAACATGTAAGTACAATCTGCGGATATTATCAAATGTACTCCTGCCAGGCATGAAACCGGATTGGTTCCGGCGGTATGAGGGACAGGACAACCGACTGAAGTCTGAGGGCAAGTATTTTTGCTAAAATCTTTGCATCACCGTTCAGGAGTGAGATAGGCCGGTAGGATCCACATTGTTGTCTGTCCTTACCGGGCTTGGGTATAACAATGAGTGCCTCATTCATAGAATCAGGAAGCTTCCCCAATTTAAGGGAGTCCTGAAACAGTTTGAGGAGCCTAGGAGCCAGTACCTCTATATGTGTCTGATACCACTCCGAAGGAAGCCCATCCAGGCCAGGAGTTTTATTAGAGGGTAGGAGGCGTGTGGCCTTGGTGACCTCCTCCAGTGTAATGGGTTTATCTAAAAGGGATTGTTGAGAGTTACTAAGTGCTGGGAGGTCAAGGGATTCAAAGAAGCCCATAAAGTCTGTTTCTGAAGGGATGTCCGTGCCCCTGTACAGTGTGGCATAGAAATCTGCGAAAGTTTGGTTAATAGTCAGTGCGTCAGTTGTAGTCGACCCGTCTGGTAATTGAATTGTGGCAATCGCGGCTCCCTGACAGTCCGCGTGTGCAAGATATGCAAGGAGCCTGCCATTTTTCCCTCCATGCTTGTGAATACAAGCCGAGAGGTACAACTGCTGTTTCCTGGTCAAGTCTACCATGTGCAACTGCAGAGCCCGATGGGCCTCTGTCAGCATGCCCCTAGTTTCAGAGGAGGGGGCACCCGTATGACGGGCGCGGGCCTCCTCCAAGACTTGTCGAAGATCCTCCTGTGTCCTCCGAGCGGCGGACCTGTAGGACTTAATTCTAGAAATATAGGAACCCCTGATCACAGCCTTAAAGGCATCCCAGACAGGGCCCGCAGCAGCAAAATCCGTGTTAAGGGACCAGTAATTAGTCATGTCAGTCGGGATGCCCTCAGATATCTCCGGTGTAGAGATCCAGAGAGGGCTGAGTCTCCAGGTTCGGAACGCCGGTCTATGGCCCACAGTATCACAGAATGATCAGACTCCGTATGGGGCAGATACACTATGGATCGAACAGCAGGTAAAAAATCCTTCGTGGCCAGGGCGTAATCAATTCTAGAAAGGGCTGCATAGGACCTAGACTGGCAGGAGTACACTTTGGCATCTGGAAGTTTCCAGCGCCACAGATCCACATATCCGTAAGTATTACACCACGCACGAAACAACCTGGATTCAAATTGTAGGGGTTTTAGTCTAACTTAGGTTGCAAGACCGAGTTGAAATCCCCAAGGATAAGCATAGGGCAATTAGGCAGGTTAGCAAAATGAATATTAAGATCAAAGAACATTGCAGCCAGACCGGGGGAGGGAGATACACCGCGACCAAAATAAGGGATGTGCCATGTATTGATATATGTAAAATGACATACTGCCCCTTGGGATCTAGGACAACTTGATGACACACGAAGGGCAACCCCTTACGAATTAGGATAGCAACCCCCCGGGCATAATTTGAGTAGGTAGATTGATAGTGATTGGCCACCCAGTTTTTTTTAGTGCCATCACTTTGGACCCTATTAGGTGAGTCTCCTGGAGGCATAGGATGTGTGGCTTACTATGTTTCAGGGCCTCAAAGATAGATGCGCTTTTAAATTTAGAGTTCAGCCATTCAGCCAGGACATTCCATGAACAAACGGTTACTTCAGACATGGGGTTGGTATTATAATTGCTGGGTCAGGGGGGAGAGGGACAGACACTGGGGTCTCGGAGGGCTTCCCACCCCTGGTCACAGCCACATAGAAAATTAAGGGCCGCAGTGCTAGACATACAACCATCCATACATGCACACAACCACACAACTACATACATTAGCATGTTCATTACCCAACAAGGGCAATAAATTCCCTGCCTAGCTCAAAAAAAAAGGGGAGTGGGCCTATACCCTAAACTTGTACCATGCATGGGGCGCATGGCCCAGAACAGGAGGCAAGAAAAAAAAGTTGAAAAGCAAAAAAAGTCAGTGTTCAACAACAATATTTCCAAAAAAAAAAAAAAAAAAAAAAAAAGGAGGGGGACTGAACCCCAAGGCAGCTTAGGCTCGGTTAAAGACCGAGACTTGGTACTCTCCCTCCGGAGATAAGTATGATCCTCCAAAGTCAGCACATGTTTGAGCAACAAAAGAAAACTTTGCATTGATAAAATACAAAAAATAATGCAAAAAAGGAGAATCCAGAGGAGGGAGGAAACTTCAGTTACAGCAGTGGAGCCAACAAAATGTGGGGATCCGCATCAGGCAGGAGGCTTAGGAGGGCAGGGTAGTGATTCCCACCAGGACTGAAAGAAATGGGCTTTCCCTTGGTATGTGATCCGAAGGGTGGCAGGGAATAGCATGGAATACTGAATATCTTGCTCCCGGAGCTTCTGCTTGACACGCTGGTAGCTGGCTCTACGGTTGCAGACTGTCACAGAGTAGTCTGGAAAGAGTGACACCACAGCATTATTAAAAGCGGAGACTTCCTTTCCGCCTGGCAGCCCCCAAGATGGAGTCACGGTCCCTGTAATTAAGGAGACGGATCACCACCGTACATGGGGGGTGACCTTCAGAAGAGGGCGTCCTGGGACTCGGTGGGCCCTCTCAATCACAAAACAGGGGAACAGCTGCTCTCGGCCAAATTCTTGCTCGAACCAGCTCTCTAGGAAGGCTACAGGGTCAGAACCCTACACCCGCTCCGGAAGTCCAACTAGGCGCAGGTTATTTCTGCGTAGGCGGTTTTCGAGGTCATCGACCTTATCCTCTAGAGATGTAATCTTTCCCCCATATGTATTGAGTTTATGTAGAATAGGAGCGACAGTGTCCTCCAAATCACTGATACGTTGCTCAGTTTCAGTAACCCGGCCACGTAACTTGTGCATGTCCTGCTGCATAATAGTTAGGTCAATCTTAAGCCCATCCACCTTCCCCACAAGGTCCACATGGTTTACCTTGATAATGGCGAGGACATCCGCCAGGGTGGGTTCCCTGTCGCCATCCGCGACCTCCGAGCCCGGGGTCGGTAGCAACGGCACGGCTGCAGGGTCCGGAATCTGAGGGGAGGGTGGTGGGGAACAGTCCTGGCCGTCTCCAAAGAGATCCAGAGTGGAGGCTGGAGATGAGCTGGGTCCATGGATGGTGATGCTCATCTTTACTGGGGGTTGTTTCTTCACTCGCCGCTTTCCCATCCACCAAAATGCCCCCCGATGATGCAGGAGACACACAAGGAGGGATTAGGCAAAAAAGAATTTGACTGCTGACAATGGTTGATCAGGATGGAGCAGGATTGTAAAGGGAGAGACCGTAGCTACACAGGAACACGTCCGATCACATCCTGAGCCAGGCCACGCCTCCTATGACAGATAGCTCTGACGACGAAGTTGTGGTCCCTGCCAAGGTCAGGGGTACCAGACCCCAATCTTCTTCTGCTGTTGAGGTGCAAGAACCGCAGGGCTTTCGTATGGAGCAGAGAAGTACTAGTGCCGCCATTCCTTTTGGTGAACTGGCAAGCACCAGCGGCCTAGTACACCCTGGTTGTAGTCAAACCAGCACTGCAGTAACACGTGGTGACCTGGCGAGTCCCATAAGTGCAGTTCAAGCTGGTGAGGTGGAAAGCACAAGTAGTGTCCCACTGCCACCAAGAAGTCAAACACAGGCCCGTCGAGCCCATATAGTGCCCTTCCTGCTGCATTTGGCAATCCTAATTGGGAACCAACCACTTCTGCAGCACCGTACTTCCCCCCCATTCACTGGCCAACTCGGCATTCAGGTGGAAACAGTTGATTTTACGTCACTTAATTTTTATTCGCTGTTTTTCACAGAAGATCTATTGCGGTCCAAAGCAATTTGTATGCTGGTCAATACATCGCTGCTAATCCCCAGTCCTCCCTTGCCAGAGATTGGAAACCAATTACGGTTTCTGAATTTAAGATCTTTCTGGGCCTATCCCTCCTCATGAGCATAACTAAAAAAAGAGTGAGTTGCGGTCATATTGGTCCACTGACCCAATTCACCATATGCCCATGTTCTCCGCCTCCATGACCAACAATGAACTGGATACGATCGGATACGAACTGGATACGATCGGCTCTACAAAATTCGTCCCCTCAAACCACTTCAACCACCGTTTTGCAGACTTGTTTACTCCCCAAATTGTCTGCTTTGATGAGTCCCTGATTAAGTTTTCTGGCCGCTAGTCTTGCAAACAGTATCTTCCCAGCAAGCGTACCAGATACGGGGTCAAGATGTATAAGCTCTGTGACAGGGCCACAGGCTATACATGTAGTTTTATGGTTTACGAGGGAAAAGATAGTCACGTAGAGCCGCCAAACTGCCTAGATTACATAGGGAGCGCTGGCAGGATTGTGTGGGACTTGGTGTCACCCTTATTCGAAAAGGGGTACCACTTGTAGGTGGACAATTATTACACGAGCTTGCCACTTTTTTAGTCACTTGTTTGATCATGAAATTGGAGCATGTGGCACCGTGCAACCTAAACCCCAGAGGCTTGTAGATTCCAGTGTTAGGCTGGGGGGGAGCCTGCTTCAAGTGTACTAATTTGCTCTCTGTGAAGTGGAGGGATAATAAGAATGTTTTCGTTCTTACCTCCCTTCATGCAGACATGACGGTCCAAATTCTTACGGTGACTGGTGTTGTGGGGAAACCCCTCTGTGTCCACGAATATAACCTTAATATGAGAGGGGTGGACCTCAACGACCAGTTGTTGACGCCATACCTAGTTGCCCGTAAGGCCAGACGCTGGTACAAAAAAAGTCTCTGTATTTCAATTAGCTTTGCTGAACGCTCATGTGCTATACAGAGCTTCAGGACTGGATCCTTTCTTAAATTCCAAGAAGAGATCGTCAGAGCCCTTCTGTTTCCAAACGGTGCTCCACCTCACCTTCCCAATCCAAAAGCAGTAAGTCGGCTGCATGAGAGGCATTTTTCGTATGTCCTCCCGAGTACCCCTTCCCAACGAGCCCCCCAGAGAAGATGTTGTGTCAGCAGCAAGCGCAGATATGGGTGTGACACCCGCTATTATTGTCCCTCCTGTCCTGACAATCCTGGTGTTTGCATCGGTGAATGTTTTGAACGCTGTACACTAGTTGAGTATTAGCGTAGGGTCTCCCAAGATGCCATCGCATTTTGAGAGACCCAAACCTGGAACCGTTAAACAGTTAGAAAAAAAAAAAAAATATATATATATATATATATATATATATATATATATATATATATATATATATATATATATATATATATATATATATATATATAAATAAAATAGTTGTCGTTTTATTGTTCTCTCTCTCTCTGTTCTGCTCTTTTTTACTGTATTCTATTCTGCAATGTTTTATTGTTATGTTTTATCATGTTTGCTTTTCAGGTATGTAATTGTTTTACACTTTACTATTTACTGTGTTTTATCGTTAACCTTTTGTTGTTTTCAGGTATGCCATTTAGCTGCAGCGCAGATTTATTTATCTAAAAAGGAGCATATATGCATAAGCATGGGGGCAGGAGGGGTGGAGGAGCGATTTGCTCCTAACTTTTGCGGGCGGTTGCCCCCATGCTTCGGCATATATTTTAGGCACAGATTGCGTTAAAAAAATTTTTTTCTTCTTTTTTTTGTATTTGCTTTGCAGGTATGGTATATCTGTCATACTGTAATGTTACTTTGTTTTATTGTTAACCATCATTTGCAGTGCAGATTTATCTTGACAGCAACAGCGTTTGCTCCCACGATACATAAAGCATGACTCCAGCGCTGTAGGAGGTGATTTCACCACCACAGTAAAAAACAAAATGGTGCATGTATGCCCATCATTAGAAGTGGGTGGATGAAGGGAGGTATTCTAATGGTGGGCACACCCACCGATCAATATCTTTCGTTTAGCCCACAGGCTGCATGAAAAAAAGATTACAATATATGCCCAACAAGGACCAGCAACGTACTGGTATGTTGCTGGACTTTAAGTGGTTATACCAGAATGATGCCTGCGGGGTTTAGGTATCATCTTGGTATCATTCTTTTCAGCCAGCAGTCGGCTTTCATGTAAAAGAAATCCAAGCTGCTATTTAGCCTCTAGACTGCTTTTACAAGTAGTGGGAAGGAATGTCTTCCCCCACCCCCGGTCTTTCATGGTTTTCTCTGGCTCTCCTGTTCCAACAGGGAACCTGAGAATGCAGCCGGTGGTTCCGCCAGCAGACCATAGAGCTGATCAGAGACCAGAACAGCTCCAATCATCTCTATGGCCTAAGAAACCGGAAGCTACGAGCATTTCATGACTTAGATTTCGCCGGATGTAAACAGCACCATTGGGAATTTGGGAAAGCATTTTATCACACCGATCTTGGTGTGGTCAGATGCTTAGAGGGCAGAGGAGAGACCTAGTGTCTAATAGACCCCAATTTAAAAAAAAAAAAAAAAAATACCTGTCACTACCTATTATCATAGGGGATATTTACATTCCCTGAGATAGCGATTAAAATGAATAAAAAAAAAAAAAAAAAAAAAAAAGAAAGGAACAGTTTAAAAATAAGATAAAAAGCAAAAGCACCCGACCCCCCTGCTCTCGCGTCAAATGTAAACAGCAATTGCACCATGCATGTGAGGTATCACCGCGAAGGTCAGATCAAGGGCAGTCATTTTAGCAGTAGACCTCCTCTAACTCTAAAGTGGTAACCTGTAAAGGCTTTTAAAAATGTTTGTGCACAATTTTAAAGCATGTCGTGTTTGGTATCCATGTACTCGGCCTAAGATCATCTTTATTTCATCAAACATTTGGGCAATATAGTGTTTTAGTGCATTAAAATTTTTTTTAAATGTGTTTTTTCCCCAAAAAAATGCGTTTGAAAAATCGCTGCGCAAATACTGTGTGGAAAAAAAAAATGAAACACCCTCCATTTTAACCACTTCAATACCAGGCACTTAGACACCTTCCCGCCCAGCCCAATTTTCAGCTTTCAGCGCTGTCGCAATTTGAATGACAATTGCGTGGTCATGCTACACTGTACCCAAACAAATTTTTTATCATTTTGTTCCCACAAATAGAGCTTTCTTTTGGCGGTATTTGATCACCTTTGCGGTTTTTATTTTTTGCGCAACAAATAAAAAAAGACTGAAAATTTTGAAAAAAAACAAGTTTTTCTTTGTTTCTGTTAAAACTTTTTGTAAATAAGTACGTTTTCTTCTTCAATGACGGGCACTGATACGGCGGCACCGATGAGGTGGCACCGACGGGACTGATGATGGGCACTGATAGGTGGCACTGATGGGCACTCATAGGTGGCATTGATGGGCACTCATAGGTGGCACTGATGGGCACTCATAGGTGGCATTGATGGGCACTCATAGGTGGCATTGATAGTTGGCACAGATGGGCACTGATAGATGGGCACAGATGGGCACTGACAGGTGGCATGAATGGACACTGATGGGTGGCACTGATGGCATTACTTGTTTGCAGTGATGCCCCTAAGGGTGGCATTGCTGGGCATCACTGCAACATAATTGTGCCAATCAGTGCCCATTTGTGGGCACTGATTGGCACACTGGGCACATGTGGATGGCCATGGGGTACATACCTGGCCATCCACATGTTGCCCCTTCCCTGGTGGTCCTAGTGGCGATCCCTGGTGGTCCAGTGTGGTGATCTGCGGGGGGGCTGCGCTGATAAACAATCAGCGCAGACCCCCCCCTGCCAGGAGAGCCGCCGATCGGCTCTCCTCTACTTGCGTCTGTCAGACGCGAGTGAGGAAGAGCCGATCAACGGCTCTTCCTATTGACAGCGTGATCAGCCGTGATTGGACACGGCTGATCACGTGGTAAAGAGCCTCCGCCGGAGGCTTTTTACCAAGATCAGTGTAGCGGTGTGTCAGACTGACACACAGCTCCACCGATCGCCGCGATGCGCGCCCCCGGGGGCGCGCTGCGGCATGTTATCCTGCTGGACGTCATATGACGTCCAGTCAGGATAACAGAACCACTTCCCGGACGTCAATCCGCTATAGGGCAGGCGGGAAGTGGTTAATCTGTAGGGCTTTTGCTTTAAAAAATACATATAATGTTTGGGGGTTCAAAGTAATTTTCTTTACTGCAAAAAAAAAAAAAAACATATTTGTCATGTAAACAAAAAGTGTCAGAAAGGGCTTTGTCTTCAAGTGGTTAGAAGAGTAGGTGATGTGTGACATAAGCTTCTAAATGCCAGGACAGTTCAAACCCCTCCCCCCAAATGACCCCATTTTGGAAAGTAGACACCCTAAGCTATTTGCTGAGAGGCATGTCGAGTCCATGAAATATTTTATATTGTGACACACAAAAAAAAAAAAAAAAATTGTGAAAAAAAAAAAGTTTGTCATTTCCCGCAACTTGTGGCAAAATATAAAATACTCCATGGACTCAACATGCCTCTCAGAAAACAGCTTGGGGTGTCTACTTTCTATAAAGGGGGACATGGGGGGGGGGGGGGGGTTGTGCCATCTTGGCATTTTATGGCCTTCAAAACTGATAGGTAGTGAGGAGTGAAATCAAAAATTTACGCCCTTAGAAATCCTAAAGGCGGTGCTTGGTTTTCAAGGCCCGTATGCGGCTAGGCTCCCAAAAAGTTCCACACATGTGGTATCCCCGTACTCAGGAGAAGCAGCAAAATGTATTTTGGGGTGCAATTCCACATATAACCATGACATGTGTGAGCAAATTTTTTGTCATTCAATCACTTGGGACAAAAAAAATGTAAATATTCAATGGGCTCAAGATGCCTCTCAGCAATTTCCTCGGGGCAGGGGGGGGGGAGGGGGGGTTGTACTTCCATGCCATTTTAGCACCTCAAGAAATGAGATAGGCAGTCAAACTAAAACCTGTATAAATTCCAGAAAATGTACCCTAGTTCAGGGGTCATCAACCCCTGGGCCGCCACCCACTACCGGGCCATAGCGTCTTTGTAGCCCTGCTGCATGACATTAAGGCACCGGTGGATCAGAGAGGAAAGCGGGCTGGCGAGCAGAGATGACATCTCTCTCCACCCGCCTAGCATCACCGCTCTTCCGCCCTTGCAGCGTGCGGAATGTCGGAGGTGTGGCGGGGAGCAGAGAGATGACATCTCTCACCGCCTGCCCCGCATCTCTGCTCTCCTGCCCTCACTCAAGGCGATGTGGCAAGTGGCATTCCGCATCTGATGGCACAGACAGGTGATGTGGCATTCCTCATCTGGTGGCAGGCAGTGTGGCAAGTGGCATTTCTCATCTGGTGGCAGGCAAGTGGCATTCCTCATCTGGTGGCACAGACAGGTGACATGGCAATTGGCATTCCTCATCTGGTGGCACAGGCAGGTGACGTGGCATTCCTCATCTGGTGGCACAGGCAGGTGACGTGGCATTCCTCATCTGGTGGCACAGGCAGGTGACGTGGCATTCCTCATCTGGTGGCACAGGCAGGTGACGTGGCATTCCTCATCTGGTGGCACAGGCAGGTGACGTGGCATTCCTCATCTGGTGGCAGGCAATATGGAAAGTGACACACTCAGGACTCCCACTGATTCTGCATTATTGAACTATTTCATTTATATTACAATGTAATATAAGAAATAATGCGCTTCAATCTTTCTGATACCATACCAACCATGGTGCCGTGATGACTGAAGTACCAACAGCAGAACACCAGCTATTGCCCGATAAATTGCCCGCTAAATTCGCTTAAACACCCCCCCCCCCCCCCCCCCCCGCGTGTGTACATCAAAGTGCTCTGGTCAGGAAGTGGGTAAAACCTTCCGGGGCTGAAGTGGTTAAAGCAATTACTCTGACCACGCCCCAGTAGTGATCCAATTAGAAATGTCAGGCGATCTCCCAGTGGGAAAGAACTGAAAGTTAAATAACTCCGTTATTCAGGACCCTGGGATAATTAAGATTCAGCAGGAGCTGGAGGCCTTTTTTGCTGTTAATGATACACTAGCAATCCCCAGGCCAATTCTGTGGGAATCACATAAGGCTTTTATAAGGGGAATATTAATAGGGATCGGAGCAGGGAAAAAGAGAGGGGAAAGAAAATTACCATTTTAAATAGAGAGATACAGGAATTAGAACAAATGACGAGACCTAAAAGGTATCCCAGAGAGGAAAGAATTAACAGTAAAAAAGGGAGGAGTTAGAGGAATTGTTAGAACGGGAGAGAAAATGTGCTTTTCACATAGTAAACAGGGAAAGGTATCAATGGGGTAATAAATCTGGGAAATGGTTGGCCAGAAAAGTAAAGGAAAAAAAAAAATGTATCCTTTATCCCTAAAATTAAAAAACGATAAGGGAGAGATGGTGTATTCATCCCCTGAAATAGCAAACATATGCCACTCATATTATAGTTCCTTGTATATTGTGAGCCAGAGGAAGATTGAAGCTCAAGAGTTCCTGTGGGGCCTAGACCTTCCCATGGTACCCAAGGAAGAGCTTGAACAACTTGAAGCTCCGATTATGCAAGAAGAGGTAGGAAGAGCAATAAAGAACATGGCCCTGGGAAAGAGCCTGGGCCCTGACGGGTACTCTATTTTGTATTATAAAATATTCCAAAAGCTTTTGGTCCCTAAGCTATGCGATTACCTGAATACATTAGCAGAAGGAGAGACCCTCCGAGAGGAGTCATTATTGGCTCATATAACCCTTATTTTAAAAGGGAAGGATCCAGCCTCCCCAGCAAGTTATAGGCCAAAATCTTTGTTAAACACAGATATTAAGATCTTTGCTAAAATAATAGCAGAGATTTGAACCTGTTGTTACCAAGCTGGATCCACAATGATCAGGTAGGGTTTGTGACAGGGAGAGAGGGAAGGGACAATTGCCTGAAGTCCATGTTCTTGATACACGAAGTAGAGTGAGGAGACCCCAGTTGCACTGCTGTCAATAGATGCCGAAAAGACCTTTGACAGGGTGGACTGGGGTTTCACATTTGAAACATTGAGGCATCTGGGTGTGGGTGAGAGGAGGTTGCGATGGATATCGACCTTTTACCATCACCCAACTGCTAAAATTAGAATAAATGGGAACCTGTGCCCCCTCTCCCCAATGCTGTTTGTAATAGCACTGGAACCTCTATTAGCCACTATCCATAAAAATCCGGATATCAGAGGGGCGAGAGTAGGGCAAAGGGAGTATAGAGTGGCCACCTATGCAGACAATTTGCTTTTTTATAAATAAGCTCAGCGCTCAGGACAATACGGGTTGCAGCCCCCCCGTGGGTTCCTAAGAGAACTTAAAATGTATAAAAGTGTGAGGACGGGGTGGTTGGCGCTACCCTAAAAGTGTGTGTGTACCAGGAGGGTATGTGAACAGAAAAGAAAATGATGTATATTATATACGATTGTGTGACAGAGAAGTGTCTATATCATACAACTACACATTAATGTGCTATCCCAAATAGGTAAAAGTGAGTGTACCATCCAGGGATAAGTGTAACCGTAACTTATACACAAATGTAGTAAAACAAATAACCGTACATATAAACCTATCAGCCTCAGATACACAGATCAGGACCGAACTGTGGAGTGACGGCTTGGTAAGAACTGACTGAAGCTTTCACCCCTGAATGGAGACAGCTGAGACAGCCTGATCGAGCGGAGTCAGCTGCGGGAGACAGTTAGACCCTTAGACGGGACACTGATAAGAGTGGAGGAGGACTTCCATCTGCGGTTATCCATAAATGCCCATTACCCCTGCAGGGGTTCCATCTTCTGGTGAGTGGGGACCTGATGGGGGGAGCACTACCAGTCACTTTTTGCCGCTGAGCACTGAAGTCACCTTTGAAGAAATACAACTGGACACTACTACATTGCAATTTACAATTGGTTGCATTATTATTTTATTATATTTTATATGGATATATATTATTATTTCCATCTATTTTTATATGCACATGGAATTTATCTATAGACTTTAATTTAGGTCTGGATAATCTAGCTTGTGTTGTGATTTCTTTTTATATCTAATTTGCTCATAGTATACACATATATATCCGAAGGGATGTGTATGGTGAAGTCTGTATGACCACGCACAGCACTTTCTTCACATGTGGTTTATATGTACTGTTATTTGTTTTGCTACATTTGTGTATAAGTTACGGTTACACGTATCCCTGGATGGTACACTCACTTTTACCTATTTGGGATAGCACATTAATGTGTAGTTGTATAGTATAGACACTTCTCTGTCACACAATCATATACATCATTTTCTTTTCTGTTCACATACCCTCCTGATTTGCTTTTTTATCTCTAAACCTAGGACAACAACCCCAATAAATAGCGGAGTTGAGCCGATATGGAAAATTGACTAACTTTAAAAATAAATTATGTCCAAATCCAAGATTTTGAATATAACTACACAGAGGGAGGAACAGCAGGCAATCCAAACCAAATTCCCCTTTGTATGGTGCAAGGAGGAACTGGGTTACTTGGGAATAAAGCTGACTGCATCCCTGGGGACTATGTTTAAGGCTAACTATACATTGATTGATACACTGATATAAATTTTTAAATGATTCCAATAACACTTCCTCGGGATTATTTTAGGAAATTAAAAACAATGGCACTAAAATACATATGGGCACATAAACGTCCTAGGATCGCATATGCAACACTGGTAAAGGAAAAAAAGATGGGGGAGTGAGCAGCATCGGACTTTAACCACTTCAGTACCGGACTTTAACCACTTCAGCCTTGGAAGGATTTACCCCCTTCCTGACCAGAGCACTTTTTACAATTTGGCACTGCGTCGCTTTAACTGCTAATTGCGCGGTCATGCAATACTGTACCCAAATGAAATTTGCGTCCTTTTCTTCCCACAAATAGAGCTTTCTTTTGATGGTATTTGATCACCTCTGCCGTTTTTATTTTTTGCGCTATAAACGGGAAAAGACTGAAAATTTTGAAAAAAAAATATTTTCTACTTTTTGTTATAAAAAAAATGCAAGAACTCAATTTTAGTCATACATTTAGGCCAAAATGTATTCGGCTACATGTCTTTGGTAGAAAAAATGTCAATAAGTGCATATTTATTGGTTTGCGCAAAAGTTATAGCGTCTACAAGCTAGGGTACATTTTCTGGAATTTACACAGCCTTTAATTTATGACTGCCTATGTCATTTCTTGAGGTGCTAAAATGGCAGGGCAGTACAAAACCCCCACAAATGACCCCATTTTGGAAAGTAGACATCCCAAGGAAATTGCTGAGAGGCATGTTGAGCCTATTGAATATTGATTTTTTTTGTCCCAAGTGATTGAATAATGACAAAAAAAAAAATTACAAAAAGTTGTCACTAAATGATATATTGCTCACACAGGCCATGGGCATATGTGGAATTGCACCCCAAAATATATTCAGCTGCTTCTCCTGAGTACAGGGATACCACATGTGTGGGACTTTTTGGGAGCCTAGCCGCGTACGGGGCCCCGAAAACCAATCACTGCCTTCAGGATTTCTAAGGGTGTAAATTTTTGATTTTACTCCTCACTACCTATCACAGTTTTGAAGGCCATAAAATGCCCAGATGGCATAAAACTCCCCAAATTACCCCATTTTGGAAAGTAGACACCCCAAGCTATTTGCTTTGAGGCATGTTGAGTCCATGGAATATTTTATATTTTGACACAAGTTGCGGGAAAGTGACAATTTTTTTTTTTTTTTTTTGCACAAAGTTGTCACTAAATGATATATTGCTCACACAGGCCATGGGCATATGTGGAATCGCACCCCAAAATACATTTAGCTGCTTCTCCTGAGTATGGGGATACCACATGTGTGGGACATTTTAGGAGCCTAGCCGCGTACGGGGCCCCGAAAACCAATCACCGCCTTCAGGATTTCTAAGGGTGTAAATTTTTGATTTCACCCTTCACTGCCTATCACAGTTTCGGAGGCCATGGAATGCCCAGGTGGCACAAACCCCCCCCCAAATGACCCCATTTTGGAAAGTAGACACCCCAAGCTATTTGCTGAGAGGCATGGTGAGTATTTTGCAGCTCTCATTTGTTTTTGAAAATGGAGAGACAAGAAAAACATTTTTTTTTTCTTTTTTCAATTTTTAAAACTGACAAAAAGTGAGGTCTGCAAAATACTCACTATACCTCTCAGCAAATTTTTTTTTTTTTTTTTTTTTTTTTTTTTCCCCACACAGTATTTGCGCATCGATTTTTCAAAAGCATTTTTTGGGGAAAAAAACACACTTTTAAATTTTAATGCACTAAAACACACTATATTGGCCAAATGTTTGATGAAATAAAAATGATGATCTTAGGCCGAGTACATGGATACCAAACATGACATGCTTTAAAATTGCGTACAAACGTGCAGTGGCAGCAAAATAAATACATTTTTAAAAGCCTTTACAGGTTACCACTTTAGATTTACAGAGGAGGTCTACTGCTAAAATTACTACCCTCGATCTGACCTTCGCGGTGATACCTCACATGCGTGGTGCAATTGCTGTTTAAATTTTTTGACGCCAGACCAACGCTTGCGTTCGCCTTAGCGTGAGAGCAGGGGGGACAGGGGTGCTTTTTTTTTTTAAGTCATAAAATGCTCGTAGCTTCCGGTTTCTTAGGCCATAGAGATATTTGGAGCCACTCTGGTCTCTGATCAGCTCTATGGTCAGCTGGCTGAATCACCGGCTGCATTCTCAGGTTCCCTGTTGACAGGAGAGCCAGAGAAAAACACGGAAGACGGTGGGGGGGGGGGGGGCATTCCCTCCCACTGCTTGTAAAAGCAGTCTAGAGGCCAATTAGCCGCTAGGATTGCTTTTACACGAAAGCCGACCGCTGGCTGAAAAGAATGATACCAAGATGATACCTAAACCTGCAGGCATCATTCTGGTATAACCACTCAAAGTCATGAATGGCGTACCTGAAGACAAAAAAATGGTTAACAATAAAGCACAGTAAACGATAAAGTATAAAAAATTGCATAACTGAAAAGCAAACATGATAAAACATAACAATAAAACATTGCAGAATAGAATACAGTAAAAAAGAGCAGAACAATAGAGAAAGAATAGAGAGAGAGAGAGAGAGAACAAAGAAACAACTATTTTTTTTTATTTTATATTTTTTTGTGGTTTTTTTTTTTTCACACTTTTTTTTTGTAACTAACTTTTATAACTGTAACCTGTTCCAGGTTCGGGTCTCTCAAAATGCGACGGCATCTTGGGAGACCCTGTGAAAGTGTGCCTTGTCTGTGCAATGCTGTACCCTACGCTAATACTCAACTAGTGTATGGTAGCGTTCAAAACATTCACCAATGCAAAGACCAGGATTGTCAGGACAGGAGGGAAAATAATAGCGGGTGTCACACCTATATTTTATTTTATTTATTTCAGGTACTTATATAGCGCCATCAATTTACGCAGCGCTTTACATATACTTTATACTTTCACATCAGTCCCTACACCCTCAAGGAGCTTACAATCTAAGGTCCCTAACTCACATTCATACATACTAGGGACAATTTAGACAGGATCCAATTAACCTACTAGGGCTGCAACTAACGATTATTTTCATAATCGATTAGTTGGCCGATTATTGTTTCGATTAATCGATTAATCGGTTGATAAGCTTAAAAAAAAAAAGTGTTGTGTATAATTTAGTTAATATGTAAAGTTTTAAAAAAAGGCAATTTATTCTTAAATATCTCTATGCAGTGGTAAATATAAATAACTATATGGTTAGGGAGCAACATATCTAATCCACTCTGAGAATAACAGACAGAAGAGATATACTGTATATACAATTAGATGAGATATACTGTATATACTATTAGAGGAGAGATATACTGTATATACTATTAGAGGAGAGATATACTGTATATACTATTAGAGGATATATACTATTAAAAAAGGGTGAATCTGGTAAATATCATCAGACTCAGAGATCAATTTTTTTTTATTTAAAAAACAAACAATGTCTTCCTTCAAAAAAAATGGCATTTTAAGAACATTTGTTCAATTTTTTAATTGTTAGTGGGGTCAAATTGACGTTCATTTTCAACCATGGTGACAATTTGTAAATAGAAAACTTCTTGGTCAAAGGAATTTTCAGACGGTGTATGTGGTTTTCGTTCATTTTAAAAACAGAAGGTTAAAAACAAGTGAAAATTTCAAACATTCTTTCATTCAGCGAATGTACAAAGATTTTTCGTCTGAATATTCTCTTCTGAAAATTGATCCGTGTGGCCAGCATAAGGCTCGGTGCACACCTATGCAGTTTGCTTTTGATATGTTTCTGCAATGCTTTTTGCTGTGCGTTTTGATTTTTGCGCACGTGATTTTGCTGCAATTTGCATTTTTTTTTGCATTTTTTGGCCCAATTTGTTGTTGGGCAGATTAAAAAACACAAATTGCTACAAAAACGCATTACATGCTTTTCTGCAGCTTTTCCATTGAAGTGTATTGAACCAAAAAAAGCACCGTTTTACATAAAAAAAAAGTCCCTGAACCTTTCCAAATACGCAGCAGCTGAAAAAAAGCATAGATGTGAACGTGTCCCATAGGAAACCATGTAAATGAACTGCAGTGCGTTTCTGCAAAAAGCACCAAAAAACACACAGATGCGAACCACGTCTAAGAGGTTTAGTAACATAATGGGGGTTTAAAAAAAACTAAAATTAGCCCTTTATAGTACAAAAAAAGCAAATAATCTCTATTGTAAGGGGTTCATTTTTTTACTGTAGAACTGTGAAAGTAACATTTACAGTAGCGATTATTTGCTCTTTTTGTACTATAAAAGGCTCAATTTAATTTTTTTTTAACCCCATTATGTTACTGGCCGATTAATCGATTATGAAAATAGTAATCGATTATTTTCATAATCGATTAGTTGTCGATTAATCGATTAGTTGTTTCAGCCCTATAACCTACCATCATGTCTTTGGAGTGTGGGAGGAAACCGGAGTACCCGGAGGAAACCCATGCAGACACAGGGAGAACATGCAAACGCCAGGCAGGTAGTGTCGTGGTCGGGATTCGAACCAGCGACCCTTCTTACTGCTAGGTGAGAGTGCTATCCACTACACCACTGTGCCGCCCGCGCTTGCTGCAGACACATCTTTTTTGGGGGGGTTCGTTGGGTAGGGGTACTCGGGAAGACATAAAGAAAATGCTCTCATGCAGCCGACTGCATTTGGTTGGGGATGTGAATGGGGCAAGTACGGGCGCTGCAGAATCGGTGGGTTACCAATTAGGATTGGCAAATGCAGCAGGAAGGGCATTATGGGCACGACGGGCCTGTGTTTGTCTTCTTCTTGGTGGCAGCGGGACACTACTTGTGCTTGCCACCTCACCAGCTTGAACTGCACTTATGGGACTCGCCACGTCACCAAGTGTTACTGCAGTGCTGCTTTGACTACGACCGGGGTGTACTAGGCCGCTGGCGCTTGTAAGTTCACCAAAACGCTACTAAAAAAAACTGTTAGCGATCGCAGGGATCAGGCTTGACTCTGCGAACGCTGCAGTTATGCGTTTAACGTTTTGTAAGTGACAGTGATCGATCGATACTGCACTTGGGTGGGCTGGGCGGAGGGGCAAAACGCAGGTGCTAGCAGGTATCTGGGCTGACCCCGCTAACACTGCGTTTTTGGGAACCCTAAACTGCTGGGGACGCTAGTATAGATCTGATCGGATCATATATGCATCCGTTCAGATACTATAACACTAAGGGAGGCGTATGCTGCGTACATGGGTGTTAGCGGTACTGGCGCTAATCTGACGCTGCCTGGGGCGACGCATATCACCGCCGGGCGATCAGGGGGCTAAACCTTTATTAGGTAATAAACGGCGGGTGCCCTGACACTATAAAAAATAAACTAACTAACCAGCGTCACCCGTAACGGTTATACGGTGATCAGTGGTGAAAGGGTTAACTAGGGGGCAATCAAGGGGTTGAAACATTTATTGGGTAGTATATGGGGGTCCCTGTCGCTATAAAACGCCGACGACGAACCTAAATGTTTACCTCACTAACTAGCGTCACCAGCGACACTAATACAGCGATCAGAAAAATGATTGCTTAGCGACACTGGTGACGGGGGGTGATCAAGGGGTTAAAACTTTATTAGGGGGGGTTAGGGGGGTATCCTAGACCTAAAAGGGGGCTAACACTTACTGCCCTACCACACTGTCACAAACTGACACCATGCAGTAATCAGAAAAAAAAACAAAAAAACTGCTTGGTGTCAGTGTGACGGGGGGGGGGGGATATCGGGGGGTAAAGGGGGGTGTAAAGTGTGCCTGGCATGTTCTACTGTGTGTGTTGTGCAACTCACTCAGATGTCTTCTCTCCTCGGCACCGGAACGGAAACTGCCGAGCCGAGGAGAGATGACATCATTTCCTCTGCCTCTGTGTACTATACAGAGGCAGGGGAATGATCTCATTGGCTGGGAGCGATCGCGAGGGGGGGGCCACGAATGGATGGTCTTCCCCTCATCTCTGAACGCTCCCAGACCAGAGCCGACCGCCTCGGGCACCAGGGGGGGGGGGGTTCGATCGAACCCCCCGCCCGCGGGAAGGCAATCACGTACCAGGTACGTGATTTTGCCGCATTATATCTGCGTGAGGCGGTCGGCAAGTGGTTAAGAAAATACTACCAGGCGATCTCTATTTCCCGGTTCGCAGACTGGATTCATAATAAGGAAGGGAAAAGCTGGCTAAACAGAGATATCAAAAAGTGGATATAGAGAAGATGGTTTGGATGCCATCACAACACCGAGATTTAGGTTCTAGCACAAATCCACCAACTAGAAATACTCTTAAAATATGGGATTGATTGGGCAGATTACACCATTGGGATTATAATTCACCATTAATGTATATATTAGGCACAAATTACTTTAAGCCAGGGAAAGAACATATATATTTCACTAGATGGGCAAAAAAAAGAGAAAGTACTATTGCAAGATGTGATGAAAGGAAATAGATTATACATGTACGCACAAATTACACATGAATGGGGAAATAAACCATTAGATAAATGGAGGTACATACAATTACAGCATTTTACACAATCACTACCACCGCGGGGAAAAGGACACATGAGGTTAATTGAAAAATGATTCTGTTCCCCCCTCAAGCTTAAAATCAAAGCATATCTAAAAAATATATAAAATTCTGATTAAGGAAGTAGAACATGAACACCCACCCTATCTGTGGAAATGGGAAGAGGAAATAGGATTTCTAAGAGATGAGGAACACAGGAAAAAAAAAATCTTAATAGCTTGCTTCTCCTCAAGGGATGTCAGGACAGTGGAAATGTGCTATAAATTACTGGCGAGATGGTATTTGACCCCCCAACTTCTTGGAGAGGTTGCGACACCCTGGGGACCTTTTCGCATCTGTGGTGGGAATGCATAAAAATACAACCCTATTGGGAGGGCATTATAAAGAGCAATTTATCAAATGGGAGAACGGATTCAGAAGGACCCTTGAGAATGTTTATTTCACAATACGAGAAAAGCGGTCTCCCAATATAAGAACACCTTAGTCCCATATCTCCTAAATGCAGCTAAAAGCTTGATCCCGAGTCTATGGAGAACCCAAGAAGCTCCGAAGATGAAGGAGCGGGCAGTAAGGGTGGAATGGGTGAGATCCATCAAGGAAACAAACAGTAGAGGACTCATTGGAGGTATATCGTAATATATGGGGAAAATGGATGGAGTTTAAAAAATCTGATGGATACATGGCCATAATGGAGGTTTAGGGAGAGTGGGGGGGCGGGAGGAGAGATGGGATGGGGACAGGAGGGGAGACGGGGCAGGCGGGGGGGTGGGTCTCTCTTTGTGGGTGGGATGGGGAATATATTAATTGATTTAACAAGGGACTTAAATGAAGGAATTTGATATATGTTTATTGTTACTTAACTTTTTTTTTCTTACATAAGAGAATATATAAAAAAAAATTAAATGATTAGTGTAGTAATCATATGCGCTATATTTTTTCTTTGACATTTTTTCCCCCACAAAAGTGGAGTTACCCTTTAACACTTCTGCTCCATTTACCCAGCAATGAGACCCGTAATATGCTGTACAGTATATGACACCCTGAATAAAATCTATAAAAATCAATTTTTTACATCTCAATTTTATTTACATTTCTTCAAATAGTATTTCCGTGTGCTGTAACCTGCACTAAATCATAACCTACAAAAACTTTTCTCTACAGTTTGTTCTTGAGTGCAGAAATACAAACTGTCTACACACTACATTGTTTAAAAAAAAAAACCTGACTGTTCCTTAAAATAGGCATTGCCAGGTGTTGGCAAATGATTAAAAACATTTAAAACAACTGCCTTAACGTAATGCACATTAATCCATCAAAACAGTCTGAATGGGCCCTCGCACTAACACATCCTCTAACACTGGCCCTTACACCAACTAGAAATAGGCTAGACAAATCCACTTTTACCAATTCTGCAATGGAACCCTCTGTGCTGAAGACTTCTCAAATGTTTCCCCATACATATCTGATCAATTGAGGGATCTCAGCTGGATTTAAATCAAATTTTAAGAGTGCATATTAACCACTTTTCTACTGGGGCAATTTTTTTAAATTTTGCTAAAAAATACTTTAAACCCCAAACAATTGCATATTTTCTGAAAGGCCCTGTAAAATAAAATGATGGCAGTTTTAATTTTGCTATACTGCTCTGAACCCAGAAGTGACATAATATAAATGAGTTTCCTGCATTTACTCTGGTTCTGGGCTCCCTGGAGGAATGGGAGACCCTGGGAACCATCATGGATGCCAGCAGCAGTACAGAGATGAATGGCACGATTCCAGTACCGTAAAAGTGATCAGGTTGCTCTAGAATGGCTTGATTTTTAAATATGACAGCCGATCACTGATAAAAAAAAATCAATATCGAACTCATGGCTGCAACAGCTACTTGTTTTAATGCCTTGAATACCAGGATTTTATAAACAATTTAGTAGACAAGGTGTTAAGGATGCCCTTAGCCCAAAAAAAAACAAAACTCCAAACCACATCCTAATTTGACAGTGTGGTATTAGTCGCATTCAAAATGATGCATGTTCAGAATGAAGAAAAAAAAAATCTAAATTGAACAAAAAAAAAGTAGCATCCATTAAAAAGGGCCGTGATAGAGGACCTGTAATAGCGATCCAATAATCATGCAAACCAACACAAAGTCCAGGGAACAAGCTGTGTGTGCCTACACATCTCCAGTATCATATTTTGTAATCTTTTTGCGAGTTTGACTCCACATTGTGATGATGTGGTCAAAGCTGAAACAAAGCTGGGGGCAGTTTTAAAAGCCCAACTCTGGAAAAATGTATGCCCCACTGCAAGGGTTAATTACTTTTTGTGTCTAGGGGAGAGGAGAAACACCTGATCCTCCACTTGCCTGGCAGATGGGCTCCCCACAGTGGAGGACTTTCCAGTGTCACAGTGTTAACCTGGATCCCGCTTTTGTCTTGAGGATATTAGAATCTTCGATCGCTGCCGTACAACTTACCCTTGCAGTGCACACGTGGCCCCACTGCAAAGGATAACATTTTAGTGAGTTGGGTTTTATACAGCCTTAAATGTATGGGATGCAAGCCTGAAGCATAGCTGGGACCTGGAATAAAGGGCAATATGCAACCCTATACATCTTAAACAAGATATTTAAGGACAATCCTATATATTGTAAACAAGATATTTAAGGACACAACCCTATATATCGTAAACAAGATATTTAAGGACATTTAATTAAAAAAGAAACCGACACTTGCGCACCTTTTTGAATGTTTTATACCTATCCTTATTGTTCCTTTGTACATCTGTACACTTTGCTACCGTAAAATATTGTTGTATTTTTCTCTTTTGAGGGAAAACAAAAACCATTGAAATAGAAAAAAGGAACCAACACAACTGCCAGTGCAGCAGCAGATATTGTATGGACTCCCATTTTTTTCCAGTTTTATTAGCTCTTAGTTCAGAAGTGTGGAAAAAAATAAAAAAATAAATAAATCATGAACAGTATTCTACTCATACTATAGAAGGTTTTCAATATGCAGCAACAAACTAAACATGGTTAAAGAAAAAAAAAAAAAAAAGTCTACTTACAATCTTTTTCTTCTGTGCTTTTAACTCCTCCAGCGAGTCATCTGCAAAAACACCAAGAATTACAACTGGATTGTCCAAATTTGAACAGCAGTTTACAACAGTGGTAGTCAACTTATTGCATATAGAAGAATGGGCCCCACAATGTTTCGCTTATGTAATGCTAGAGAGGATTTCCAGAGACAGACATACTTGAGGCTTTTACATGCAATTATTGTAAGCGGCTATTATAGCCACTAGCAATAATCACTGTGTTCTCCCGGAGGGGACAGCTTCCCCTGTCAACACTGTCTAGCAAATTTCTTTCCTGCAACCCATGGCTGTAGGAAAGAAATTCATCCTGTCTATGGTCGGCCTTAGTGTGTTTGGGTGTTATTCATGAACGACAACAACATGTGCTAATGCACATAACATGATTTTCAGCAATGCACCCAATGGCAAAAGGTGTGTTCAAACCCTCACAGTTTGTCAAAACCTAAAGACCTCAAACCAATCGCCAACCTTCCATGGCATGTGCATGATACTCTCACAAGGGTCCATGGGGGGGGGGGTATTTTCCCCAAAACAGTGGCTGTTTTCTTCACCAATAATGTCTGGAACCAAAGTGTTTGACTCTTCGTTTAAAGGCACTCACAAGAATTCGAAGCCTGAGACAACAACACACTGCCAGCTATCTCCAGGCAGGGCTGGTGTTAGAAATCGTGGGGTCCAGTACAGCCTACCTGACCCACTCTCCATCCTGAAGCTATCCTGTGTACCAGCTGGTGGGAGGAAAAGGAGTAGCCATCAGCACTGCAGGAGGGGCACATAGGATAGTAGGGGGAAGGAGTCCATCTACAGGATTGGTGTGGAGGGGGCATTTACTAGAAAGGATCCCCTGTAGTTCCCCCCTGCAGCAACTGAAAGCTGGTGGGAGGCAGAGGTTGATGAAGCCAGCAGGGCAAAAAGGGAATCTGATCATGGACAGGGGGGGATGATAGGTGCGGAGGGGGCAATTACAGGAACTAATGCCCTGTATGCCTCTGCCTACAACAGCTGAAAGCCAGTGGGGGCAAGAGGAGGAGAAGCCAGCTTTCAGCTGCTGCAAGAAGACCCATACAGGGGATCGGTCCTGCAATTTCCCCCCTGCTGCACCAGTCACTCCCTCCTTTCCAGGATCCGAGTGTCCTGCCCCCGTGCTGAACTGATGGGGCCTGGCCCTGTACAGGAGGACCAGTGGTACTGCCTCATCAGTGGCCCGGTCTCCAGGAGTTGAGCAGCCCAGGACCATTGAACAGCTATCAGAGCACTAATGATTCTTGAGAAAAACATTCCAAATTCCATCCAGCGCTGCTGCACTCCCCTAAGATAATTGCTTACTAAACAGTGAAATCTGAGGATTCTATCAGAGCTGCAAAGCAAGCTGCTTTGCTGTGCAATCTCTAGAATACCCACTGCAATATTTTAAATGTTTATTAGTACAGTATCTCCCCTCACATTTTTGTAAATATTTTATCTTTTTATGTGACAACACTGAAGAAATGACACTTTGCTACAAAGTAAAGTACAGCTTGTATAACAGTAAATTTGATGTCCCCTCAAAATAACTCGCACAGCGATTAATCTCTAAACCGCTGGCAACAAAAGTGAAAATATCCAAATTGGGCCCAATTAGCCATTTTACCTCCCTGGTTTCATGTGACTCAGTGTTACAAGGTCTCAGGTGTGAATGGGGAGCTGGTGTGTGCAATTTGGTGTTAATCGCTCTCACACTGGTCACTGGAAGTTCAACATGGCACCTCAAAGCAAAATGCACCCAGGTTACATCAACTAATACAGGACAAAGCTACCCCATTAAATAATTTATTACTTGTCATACGGAGGGGGTAGTATATGTCCTTCAATGCAGCTGTAATTTACAGTATGTGGGAAGAACAAAGAGACCCCTTACGGTCAGGATAATGGAACATGTCCAGAACATTATTAAAGGTTTTCCAAAACACAATGTATCAAGACATTTTACACAGGTACATAACAATGATCCCAAACACTTACAATTTTGGGGCATTGAGAAATACAATATAGACCATGGAGGGGGGCACAAAGTCAGGTCCATTAGCCAAAAAGAATCAAAATGGATATATACGTTGCATACTCTCATACCTGATCGCCTCAATGTTGAATTTGACTTGACTTGTTTTAAGTAATTTTTGATTTTTACAGGATGTATTGGCTACTGTATGCTTATTACCCAATTTCCGGCATGATACTCATGTTATTCTTTTTTTTCTCTTTAATCCCTTATATCATTTGTCTATGCACTCCAGATCTGCAGTCTGCTTTAGTCTTGATTGTGCTACATTATTAATTACAGCGGTATCCATTATATTAGCTGTAGTCTTTGGCCACTTTTTTAGTCATCTTTTTAGCTATTTTTTATATTGGTATGATATTAGTGACTAGCGAGTTCTTTCATTACATTACTGCTGTCCATATTTCATTCACCATTACTCACGTTATTAAGTTCCTACCCATTAAATGGCCGCCTCTATGTTGGAGACGGATCCTCCAGCAAAATGGCCCCCTATCTTATTTCAAGAAGGTTTCCGCTGTAGTCTATTTTTACCTACCCAGAAAATGGCCACCAACCATGGTGGGGACATTTCCTTCAGCAAAATGGCTGCTAATTCACTTCTTTTTTTCAGACACAACTAGGGTCTAACAACCAATCCGGTTGCCCTGATGAAGTCACGTGACATAACACAAAGGCCATTCCCGGATGTTGAGCAAACCGTAAGTGGCGTGTTTTACACTGACAAGCCTGTTTTTATCTATTTTAAATGTAAGAGTCTATTTGGCATTTTAATAAATCTTGATTTGTACATATAACACTATGGGAGCCTGTTTTCTTATGCTTTCTTTAACGGTAGACACTGAAATGGTAACCATGCTATGACGAGACTTGGAGGAAAACCTGGTCTACAGCATAGAGTAAACAGAACCCAATAGACTGTCACCCACACCCAGAATTCCCTATATGGATATCGGACTAGTTGGACTTCATTATATTTATCTCATTTATTCATTTCATTTGGATAGAGGTGTTTTGTGTTTGTTACACACATTTGGACCACTCTAATGTATCACTCATTTACTAGAGCCCACTCTGAAATCTGCGCGGATCATTTTTATTAACTATACCTCATAGCAAAGAACTCTGAGGATCGGAAAAAAAACAATCGTTCCTCTACATAAAGATGGCCTAGGCTATAAGATTGCCAAGACCCTGAAACTAAGCTGCAGCATGGTGGCCAAGACCATACAGTGTTTTAACAGGACAGGTTCCACTCAGAACAGGCCTCGCCATGGTCGACCAAAGAAGTTGAGTGCACGTGCTCAGCGTCATATCCAGAGGTTGTCTTTGGAAAATAGACATACGAGTGCTGCCAGCATTGCTGCAGAGGTTGAAGGGGTGGGGGGGTCAGCCTGTCAGTGCTCAGACCATACAACGCACACTGCATCAAATTAGTCTGCATGGCTTTTGTCCCAGAAGGAAGCCTCTTCTAAAGATGATGCACAAGAAAGCCCGCAAACAGTTTGCTGAAGACAAGCAGACTAAAGACATGGATTACTGGAACCATGTCCTGTGGTCTGATGAGACCAAGATAAACTTATTTGGTTCAGATAGTGTCAAGCGTGTGGCGGCAACCAGGTGTCGAGTACAAAGACAAGTGTGTCTTACCTACAGTCAAGCATAGTAGTGGGAATGTCATGGTCTGGGGCTGCATGAGTGCTGCCAGCACTGGGGAGCTACAGTTCATGGAGGGAACCATGAATGCCAACATGTATTGTGACATACTGAAGCAGAGCATGATCCCCTCCCTTCGGAGACTGGGCTGCAGGGCAGTATTCCAACATAACGACCCCAAACACACCTCCAAGACGACCACTGCCTTGCTAAAGAAGCTGAGGGTAAAGGTGATGGACCGGCCAAGCATGTCTCCAGACCAAAACCCTATTGAGCATCTGTGGGGCATCCTCAAAACGGAAGGTGGAGGAGCACAAGGTCTCTAACATCCACCAGCTCCGTGAGTTCTTCATGGAGGAGTAAAAGAGCATTCCAGTGGCAACCTGTGAAGCTCTGGTGAACTCCATGCCCAAGAGGGTTAAAGCAGCGCTGGAAAATAATAGTGGCTACACAAAATATTGTCACTTTGGGCCCAATTTGGACATTCACTTAGGGGTGTTCTCACTTTTTTTGCCAGCAGTTCAGACATTAACAGCTGTGTGGAGTTATTTTGAGGGGACAGCAAATTTACAATGTTATACTAGCTGTACATTTACTACTTTACATTGTATTTTAACTGCTTTTTTTTTTTTTTTTTACTATAACAAAATTTTAAAACACACTGATACAGATATTGACATAAAACCATTCCAGTCGCCTTTTAAAAAGAAACACATAAAAAGTGCAACAAGGTAAGAATTAGTGAAGGGTGGTAGAGCTGCACAAATAATTGTTAAAAAATCGTGATCTCGATTCACCCCCTCTGAGATCTCTCCTGCTGAGTTTGCCGATTCTTTCATATAAAGAAGTGCAGAGATGATCTACTCACTCAGCTGTCAAAAGAAAGCATCTGGGCAGTCTGCCAAATTTATAACTTGAAACATTGTAACTAAGCTTCCTTCTTAGATCAAAGGGATAGAACTTCTGTATAAATAAATAATCCAGGCAGTCTGCCAAGTTTTCAACAACCTGTTTAACCACTTAAAGTCTAAATCTTTTTCTGACACTTCAAGTTAAAATCAATATTTTTTGCTAGAAAATTACTTGGAACCCCCAAACATTATGTATATTTTAGCAGAGACCCTAGGGAATAAAACAGTAAAGTTAGCCCAATTTTTTTTGTTTTAATGTGAAAGATGTTACGCCGCGAGAATCGTGAGAGAATCGTGATCTATCTCCTAAGCAAAAAAATCGTGATTCCCATTTTAGCCAGAATCGTGTAGCTCTAAAGGGTGGGGGGTTGTGCACTTAAAACTGCAAAACTGGCATTTGCTCCCTTTAGTTGGCGTCTTGGCCCAAACGGTAACTAGTTACCAGACTAGAGTCTAGAGAGTATACCAATAGCTGTCCCTGCACATTAGGATAGCAAGAAATCTCAAAGCACAGAGGAGAGTTAAAAGGTAACAAGAGACATGTTGTGGTGCCTGATCTAAGGACATTAAAGCGGAGTTCCACCCATATAAAAGTCAGCAGCTACAAAAAGTGTAGCTGCTGACTTTTATTAAATCAGACACTCACCTGTCCCACGGTCCAGCGATGTGGGCGAACGAAGCTTCGCTCCCCTCCCCCTCCTCTGTGCTTCACAGCTGGGCAAGCACTGCGCGTGCCGCCCACTGACTGGTCGGGCAATCATCTAGGACCTGTGACGTGTCCAAGATGATTGCCGAGAGGGGGGGGGGTGAGGTGATCTTCCTTCCACCCCTGGGGAGGAAGTGGGAGCTGGATCCTTCTAAAAAGAGGGTATTAGTTCCCTCTTCCAAAAAAATGACATGCCAAATGTGGCATGTCAGGGGTCCACCCATTTTTGGGTGGAACTCCGCTTTAAGCTTTAAAACATTTTATATTTACTTTGAGACAGGACCACTGAAAGCAAGATCATGTGGCCAGAACAGTTTATAGAGTATATATACACTTTTGCAATCAAATTTCAGAAAACCCCCTATGTTTATGTGCCCCTAATCATGTAGCACATCTAAAAAAAAAAGTTTTTAAACGTTTAACCTTTTAGACTTTTCTTTTTTTGTAAAGAGACAGTGTCAGGTTAGAAGTTTAGTGTGAGTCTGTCAATAGAGCTTAAAAAGGTAAGGACAAGCTGACATCCCTCTCATTAACATACAATGGAGATGCTCAGCGCCTCAATGAAATGTTCAAGTCTAGTGTACAACTGATAAGGAGATCTGTCAGCACAGTACAGACAGGGTTAATGGCAAACAGCTGCCACCTACCCCTATTAAAATAAACAAAAATGAAAGAAAAAAAAAAAAAAAAAAAAGAAGAAGTTCTAGGAAAATGCATCTAAGAAGGCAAGCTGCAATTTTAGTAATGCTAGGTGAATGGCAAAATGCAACAAATATAAAAGTAGGCATTATCCCAATTCTGCTGTAAAAGTGGAAGAAAGAAAAAAAAAAAAAACACAACTTACTATTCCTTTCAGTACGTCTGGCGAACCATACAATGAGCATCGTTCTCGCACCCCATATTCTGTTAAAAATTTTGAAGGGCAGATAGAAAGAAAGAAAAAAAAAAAAAAAAAAAAAAGTGTTCATAAGCCAAAAGATTGTTTATGCAAAAATTACATTAAAAAAATCCCAAAACATTTTCTGAAAGCAGACAGCCTAGAGAATTAAAAACACTGTTACAAAATTGCAAAGCAGGGAGTAAAAACCAGCACATTGCTTAGTAAAAACCGCACACACAGTTAACCTTTTCCCAGCCAGTATCATTGACAGTGTATATTATCACTGAATTAGTGTCACTGGTGATGTCATTATCAGTTCCCACAAAGTGTCAAGTGTCAGACTCCCTGCCGCACATCACAGTTCCACTACAAGTCCCTGATCACCGCCATTAGTGTGTGTGAGTATATATATTGTAAAGTATTGGGACGCCTGCCTTTACACGCACATGAACTTTAATGGCATCCCAGTCGTAGTCCGTAGGGTTCAATACCACCCTTTGCACCTATAACAGCTTCAACTCTTCTTGGAAAAAGGACCACAAGGTTTAGGAGTGTGTCTATGGGGCTGTTGGACCATTCATCCAGAAGCGCATTTGTGAGGTCAGGCACTGATGTGGACGAGAAGGTCTGGCTTGCAGTCTCCGCTCCAATTCATCCCAAAGGTGTTCTATTTGGTTGAGGTCAGGACTCTGCAGTCAAGTTCCTCCACCACAAATGCGCTCATCCAATACATGTTTTTCTTAGCTTCTGTTATAAACTTTTGCAAATAATCTTTCTTCATTTAAATTTAGGCCAAAGTGTGGTCTACCACATTACTTTGGTAAAAATAACTCAAATCCGTGCATATTTATATTAAGACTGTCTGAAAGTCAGAGACTACAAAACTACAGTATATAAATTTTAAAATGAATAAATCCTGATGTACTGAAGGCCTATCATTTCTTGAGCCCCTAAAATGCCAGGACAGTACAAATACCTCCCAAATTACCCCTTTTTGTCAAGTAAAAGCAGTCCGAGTTATTAACAGAGTTATGTTTTAAGTTGCAATTTCTTGGAAAATAAATTAAATTTAGGGGTTTTCACTTTTTTTTCCTTCACACACAGTTATTGCTTCACTTTTATATGCAATAGTGAACTGTCATGAATAGTTTTCCATTAAAAGTGTTAAAGGGGGCAGGGAGGAAAACAAACTGCCTCCTCACCATCTGTCAAACCTTGTCTTGTCTTAGGGATCGTTCACTCCAGGTGCGTTGATCACAACGCAAGGGCACATAAAAACAAACAACTGTTTTCCATGTACCTTGTCCATATATAGTATATGCGTGTCTGCAACTTTTATGTAGTGCAGCACACATTACCATATGGCAACATACTGTTCTGTATACAGTTAAATGTATTGTAATTTTGTGATATTTCAATAAAGTTGTAACAAGGCGTCACAGCGCACGCCGGTGGGCTTGTCTTCTACTGGACTATAGTGAGTGCCTGGCTGCTTTGAATGGGCCCTAAAGGGGAAAAAAGAACTGAAGTGATTTCAGCGACGTATGAATATTGCAGATTAATTTCTCCACAATGCCTATAACAAAGGTAAATGGACAAATTAATGAGAAACAAAGGATTCTCTATAGTGTCGTATGAAATACCAGTTCCACGCCTATAAAATATTTATATTTTTGAACATTTTGGTTTAAAAATATTGTGAGGCAAGAAAAAGTAAAAAGCACAACATACTATGAACAGTCCAATATCCTTTATACTTTTTCTAACCCTTTTTCAAATATGATACTGCAAGACTATTATTCCCTGCAATTCATGCCGCAAGATTACCTAGCATTTGTTAAAACGCAAAACCGCAGCATAATCATAAATTTCATGTGTCCACTAAAGTTGGCATACACTAAGAAACCATATCTCCCCACGTCTTTTTTTATGGCCATCAGTTAGATCTGCAACAGACTTGAAAATTACAGGAGAATAAAATCCCACACAGTAAGGGGGCCAACCCAAAGATGCAGCCATCAAATAACTACACTTTATAATCTCGCTGTACAATAACCTGTCCGATATCTGTTGGAAGAAAGTGCAGCATGGCACATACAAGAATTACTAGCAGAGAAAGTATAATCTGCTGGCCAAACTGGCCCCTGTATTGACAATATAAATTAACTTTTCATTTGCAATGCAAATGAAAGGCTTTTTTTATTAGTAAAAATGTCTTAATTTGCAAGTGGTGGTTTGTCAATGCAAAAAAAAACAAAAACAAATCATGAGATTAAAGACAAACAAGAACTTACAATGCTGGAACAAGCAGAAATGGAATAAGAACCAGGAATCTTGCTGGCAATCCATCAGGAAGGTGCCAGTTATAAACAACTACACAAGTCGCAAGGTACAAAATGGTGGAATAAAGAAGCAGCCTTCCAACCCAAATCTTCCTCAGCTTCTGATTTTTATCCTGAAACTCTTCCAGGGACTGGATTTCCTAAAAGGAAAGATTTGATATAAAACTACAACAACATGTACCAGCTGCAAACACACTCTTGTACGATGTTAAAACCATTAGTTGTAAAAAAGACAGAACAAGCATAAAGACCATTTGTAAAAAATTTGATCTATCCATCTATCTATAGATATATATCGCAACTGGCACAGTCTCCAATAGTAACCAAATAAAATTGTGAAGAGCCTCATCACAAAAATTTGGATTCTTCCTAAAGTGGTTGTAAATCGCAAACATGTAAAAAAGAGGGGATAGGTATGGCGCCGCTCTTAAGAGGTGACCTACAACCTCTAAATACTTGAGGGGTGTGTGTCACGGGTGCATTTAGTGCAAAAAGTGACAATAAAAGTGCAGAAAATATTTGTATATTGACTGCTTGGACCTTGAAGAAGGGGACATACCCCGAAAGCTTGTCCTGAAAAATTGTATGTTAGTGCAAATAATAAAAAAAGTATCACGGACAGTACTCAATTTTCTCTGTATATTGACAAAAATCCACACAAAAATCCTACTGTGTAAACTTCCTAACCGCTTATACATAATTCATATTGTTATGTCCAAACGAAAAAAAATTAAACACAATCTTCTGCAAAACCTGCAATTCTAAGTGACATTTCTGTGCAAAAAAATCCAACATATATGACTGGTGTATATTGTTGCTGTGAAACTGGGTTCAGAAAAATGCATATACCGTCTTTAAACCCCGGTGTATTAAAAAAAGTCCAATAAAGTGACAATGTTCTCCTTCAAATTGTTCTGTGCTTCTTGGAAAACCGTTCCCCAGAAGAAACACACTCACCGCTATTATTCATCCCCACAAGGAGGTATTTCACCTTCACAGTATGAGCCACTGTGCAGCCTGTGGAGTGGGAGGAAACTTCCTGTCCTGTGTTCTCCAAGTGCCTCCTTGTCTGCGATGTAAGTGGTCTCCTCACTGTTAACCTCTTAGATGTTGCCCACATGTAGAGAGGAAAGAGACTCCATAGTGTGATACTGTACAAATATCCAAAAATTTATAATACTGATGGGTACTCACCTTTAATAAAAAAACATTAAAAGCGAAAACAGTGTTTAAAAACAGGAGTGATCTGCGCTCCACGGCTCGAAACCGGAAGTGATGCAATAATGCTGTATAGTCCCCGCCCTACACGTTTCATCAATGGGACATCTGGAGCGGTGACCGCTCCAAATGACATCCCGTTGATGAAACTCGTAGGACGGGACTGTACAGTGTCATTGAATCACTTCCGGTTTCGAGCCGTGGAGCGCAGATCACTCCTGTTTTTAAACACTGTTTTCGCTTTTAATGGTTTTTATTAAATGTGAGTACCCATCAGTTTTATAAATTTTTGGATATTTGTACAGTATCACACTATGGAGTCTCTTTCCTCTCTACATGTGGGCAACATCTAAGAGGTTAACAGTGAGACCACTTACATCGCAGAACACAGGACAGGAAGTTTCCTCCCACTCCACAGGCTGCACAGTGGCTCATACTGTAAAAGGTGAAATACCTCCTTGTGGGGTGAATAATAGCAGTGAGTGCGTTTCTTATGGGGAACTGTTTTCCAAGAAGCACAGAACAATTTGAAGGAGAACATTGTCACTTTATTGGACTTTTTTTTTTTATACACCAGGGTTTAAGGACAGTATATGCATATTTCTGAACCCAGTTTCACAGCAACAAATACACCAGTCATATATGTTGGATTTTTTTGCACAGAAATGTCACTTTGAATTGCAGGTTTTGCACAGGATTGTGTTTATTTATTTTTCGTTTGAACATAATATGTATTATGTATAAGCGGTTAGGAAGTTTACACAGTAGGATTTTTTTGTGGATTTTTGTGAATATACAAATATTTTCTGCACTTTTATTGTCACTTTTTGCACTAAATGCACCTGTGACACACACCCCTCAAGTATTTAATTTAGAGGTTGTAGGTCACCTCTTAATAAGAGCAGCGCCATACCTATCCCCTCTTTTTCACATTTCTTCTAGATCTACCTTAGGTTGAATTGATAGAGGCTGCAGCTCCTAATTTTTCATTTTCACCATAAGCGCAGGGGTCTAAAAAATTTTTTCACTAAACCGCAAACATGAAATATGAACAAAGCATATCCCCCCCCTATAGTGTGTACTTGTCTCAGTTAGGGACACCACGTGTCACTTATCTGCTGCCTTGTTCCTCTATCAGCATGAATACATTCTGACAAGTTTTCCTGACACCAAAGAGAAAAATGGTGACGGACGGGAGCTCCAGCTGATTGACCACCTCAGCTCTGTTCCTGTGAGCTGTGTGAAGGGGGGTATGTCCCTTCCCTCCAATCAGCTGTCACTGAGCTCTGCAGAATGTAATTTCAGCTCCCATCCCCAGCTTTCTGACAACTCTGACAAGCTGTTTAAATTCTGCACTTTGAATAGCTTTATAGAAGAGAAAACTGCAGATAAAAAGGTACAAGCTATGTAGGAGATTTGTTTCAGCTCTGTGCATCACCTAAGGCTAGTCGCTTCACTGAGTATAATGTAAGGGTTTACAACCACTTTAAGGCCACAGATTTATATGATGCAAAGATAGAAGTTCACCTTAATTTAGGAGAACTTTCTTATCCTTGCAAAAATACATGGCCAATCACAAAGTAAATAAAATCTGTGCTTTGGAAGCATGGAGGCTGCCATTGCTTACTTTTTCCAGTTATGGATACCGATACAATATCTTCAGCGCCCTTCAAGTCATCGATTCGAATAAAGTATACAGATCAGTTTTTTACTTCACTGACATTCTGCTTACTTGTGCTGGGTCACCGACATCCAAGCAACTAGTATTATCCGGTAGTCAGTAAGGTGGCCTACTGTACATATATGTTTCACAATACAAGATGAGAGCGAGTGTCACCATTTTTCCATTGTGATGCTCCCACAATATATGTACATGCCATACATAGACAGACATGTTAGGACCTGGGATTATTGGGGAGTGGTTTTTTTTTATATATATTTTTTATTTCGTAGTGCATTAAATCTCCACTGCAATCTTGCTTTATCTAGCAAATTTTTGTTAGATCTAGACCTAATGGAGCAATTAACCCTTGAAGTGCAAGCACAGCCCCATTGCAAGGGATATTTTTTTAGTTGCCTGGAGCTGGATTTTAAATGTTTGTAATAAAAAGCAGAAAACCAGTTTAAACACAGAATTTTATTCCCATATGAAATATCAATTTAGCACATCTATAATGAATTTTCAGTGAAAAGAAACCGTACCTTTTCCATTTTTTCCAAAACTTCAACCGTGGAGGGTTTTGCCTGTTAATTGTAAAATGGAAAGTCAATAAAAGTAGAAATTTGCTCAGAGGAAAAAGGTGACCATCATACACAGAGAACCAAAATAAATGGCCATACATTTGACCATCACCCCTCCGCCTCCTTTAGGCCAAATGCACACTGGCCATTGAGCCCATGTGCGTCCAATCCCGGTGTTTATGTGCGACCAGGAGGGCACAAGTGCAGCGTTCAGTCCCTCTGCCTGTAGCACACAAATATGCTGCAGCTGGATTGGGCTAAATGGCATATCAAGTGCTACTCGCATTTAAGTTCAGTTCACACTGATACGACCTGAAAGCTATAAGACTTACAGTGTGACTTTGCCAGGCGACTTTGGCGCAACTTCAGGGAATGCCTGTGTAATCTTCCTTTAATGTAGGATCCAAATCACATCAATTAAGATGAGGATCCGACTTAAAGGCAACTGCCATTAAAGTCTATGGGCACAAGTCGGATAGAAGTTACCTTGAACCTTTTATAAAGTCAGAGCGACTTTAGTGCTAAGACAGGTGTCATTGACTAAAAGGGGGTTTCACATGTCACACGACCAGGGGTCTTACAAGTCGGATCCCAAGTCGCGGCAGTGTGAACCGAGCCTCAGGGCACTTTCACACTGCCAGCGCCTGGGCGTCGGCAGTAAAGCGCCGCTATTTTTTAGCAGCGCTTTCCTGACTTTTTAGTGGCGCTAGTCGGCCGCTAGCGGGCGCTTTTAACCCCCGCTAGCGGCCGAAAAAGGGTTAAAACAGCCCCCAAAACACCGCCGCAGCAGCGCTTTGCCGGCGGCGCTGCCTATTGATTTCAGTGGGCAGGGGCGCTTTAGGAGCGGTGTATTCACCGCTCCTACAGCGCCGCAAAGAAGCTGCTTGCAGGACTTTTTGTGACGCCCTGCCAGCGCAGCGGCCCAGTGTGAAAGCACTCGGGCTTTCACACTGGGATTGCAGCGGAGGCTTTTTTCAGGCACTTTACAGGCGCTATTTTTAGCTCTAAAGCGACTGAAAAACGCCTCCAGTGTGAAAGGGGTCTTGGGGTCCTAAGTGCGACGTGTAGACTACCTGCAATATAGGCATATGTTCCTGAACACATGGGGCCCTAGACACTTGGCATACAACTTGATACAGCATTCAGCGCCATCTGGCCAAAGAACATTTAATCTACTACAGACATTTACAGGCTACATGGATGCCCTTCTTCCTCCCGGGCACATCAACATTGAGGATTGGACGCTCACGGGCTCAGAGGCCAATGTGCATGTGGCCTTATTGAAGAACTGGCATCACCATCTAAAACAGATCAACCACCCACAAAAGTTACTCTGGAAACACAGATTATCTTGCAGCAACTAGAATCTTTAGTTGCACAAGGCTCAATTTCAAGTAGATTTAAAAAAGGCAAAACTCCACCCCCCTCCTTTTTGGAAACTGTAAGGACAGTTAGATCCCTGACACTTCGTAACATTTGTGAGATTTCCCTTCACTTACTGTCCTATAGTCGAAACAGGAAATGAGGGAATATTTCCAAACAGAGTTCCTTCTTGTCACCAAAACTAGTGTCCTCACTGGAAGATTTTCCCTCTATTTCTGTTATGGGGACAACCCAAAATTTGGCGATTTATTTTCGCTTTTACTCTGAGAATGGTACACATGACAAACAGAGGGCAACTCTCTAATAGCAGAAACCTTAATAAAAACCTGACATGACCTGTTTCAATTCCTCTCCACACTATACAAAAGCAAAAAAAAAATAAATAAATAAATAAAAAAAAAATTTTTGCCTTTAGGTTATAATTTAAAGTGGAACTTCACTCTCTCAATTACTTAAATCCTTATGCTGATAGCATTAGTAAAAATATAGGAAAGTATATTTACTGGTTTTACATTTCTTCAGTTAGGCCTCTTTCACACGGACTGTCCATTCAGGTCCGCCTGTCAGTTTTTTACGGTCCGTCATCACCCGATCCCCCATAGGGGAGAGCGGCGCTCTGACAGGTCCGTCGCTGCACAGGGTGCAGCGACGGACCTGTCATCTTCCTGCTCAGCAGGGATCGGCGGAGCGATGTTCACAGGGCGGATCATCACTGATCCGCCCCATGTGAAAGAGCCCTTACTCCCTGGTTTCCAGGCCTAGACAAATTAAATCATATACAGTGCATCCGGAAAGTATTCACAGCACTTTTTCCACATTTTAGATGTTAAAGCCTTATTCCACAATTGATAAAATTCATTATTTTCCTCAAAATTCTACAAATCTCATAATGACAACATGAAAGAAGTTTGAAATCTTTGCAAATTTATAACCAAAAAAATAAATTAGACAGACATACATACATACATACATACATACATATACACACACACACACACACAGTTAACAGTGGATGTTAGAGAACAAACCAAGCATCTGTTGAGAGTGGACCTTCGAGAAGAACCACCATCTCTGCAGCACTCCACCAATCAGGCCTATATGGTAGAGTGGCCAGAGAAAGCCACTTACCAGTAAAAAGGCACATGGCAGCCCACCTGGAGTTTGCCAAAAGGTACCTGGAGGACTCTCAGACCATGGAAAACAAAATTCTCTGGTCTGATGAAACAAGGTTGAACTCTTTGGTCTGAATGGCAAGAATCATGTCTGGAGGAAACCACCCAATGTTTCACGGTGTTTGTTCACTTGAACTTAGAACCCAGGCCATAAAAAAAAAAAACATTGGTTTACCTTTCTCTGACCATTTTTCTTCTTAAATCAATCAGTTAACCACCGTACAAACCCTACCCAGAGTTGATCAGTTCCATATTTTAACATTTTACCCTGTTACATGCCTGTCACATTCTTATGACTCGCTTGTTATTACTGTCCTATTCCATAACTTGTTTAATGGCTGTCGTAGTCCCGGAGACAGCTCGCTGCCCCTCCATCTTTTCCTCAAGTGCCCCACCTAGTTGTTTGGACACTATGGACCAATAGTACCCACCGGCTGGTGAGTTATCATTCACCACCCCTTGGATACTTGCTCCAATTCGGAGCCATGTGTTCCCATTTTTTATTTTCGCATTCTCTATTTCTATTAAATTTTTTGCTCTCTATAGACAACTTATTTTATTCCATTTTGACTACTCCCCTCCCTAACCCATACCCCTCCCTGCATTCTTCCACTTCAGATAGGTTACCATAACTTATTTGCCGGTACTCACGACCCTAAAACCTATTCTCACCGAACGATGGCCTCTCTGAACGTATTAACACTTAATGTTCAAGGTCTTAACTCCCCTCCTAAACGCACGAAAGCTTTCCGCTCTTTTTCCAAACCCTTGTGGTTTGCTTACAGGAAACTCACTTCACAACACAGTCCTCTCCTAAATATTTTAGCCGTACTTCTCTTCGGTTATACACAGCCTTGGCTGACACAAAACAAAAGAGGTGTACTGATTGCTTTCCATCGCACAACTCCATTTACCCTCAGTAAGGGTATCTCATTATCTATAGTGGAATCTCATTAAACAGGCACCCTCATTCTGGGAGGAGATTCAAACCTAACATTGTACCTTTTCTTGGACAAATCACCAACTCCGATTGCCCACGCCTTTCTTACCAACTACTCCTTAACCAATATTCCCTCATTGACTCATGGTGGGAACAACACCCAGCTAGATGTCAATATACCCATTATTTCCATCCCCATAATTTTCCAGAATAGATCATTTGTAAGCGTGGGCACCTCGGCACTCATCTTAGCTTCACTTATTTCTTGCTCTTGGTCTGACCATAATGTGGTCTTGACTACATTCTCCTCATTAATCCCACGGCCCAATCTCCTTACCGGGTACATTAATGACAGTTTGTTGGCTAATCCTACCTATTGTCAGGATGTTGAAAAGGCTATCAAAAATTATCTGGTTGATAATAAAGCCACTGATACAGACCCCTGACTCACTGGGTAGCGCCTAAGCCTTATATTGGAGGTGTCTGTATTAGTCAAGCATCTCAACATCGTAAGCTGAAGCGGCTGCTTTAAAAACGATTAGAGGATGCTTTTTATTTGGCTTCAGAGAATTTTCAAGCCGCACCCTCTCCGTCTAATATAATTTTGTATGATAAAGCACATTTGGAACTTGATCTTTTCTTGACTGAATCAGCAGAAAAGATTCTCCATAAGTCTAAACATGTTTTCTATATGAAAGCGAACAAACCAGATACCTTTTTAGCCTTGGCTCTACATAGTGCGGCCTACAATCCGAAACCCATTCGCTTAAAATTATCCAAAGATATTTTACACCAGTAACCCGCTAAAAATCCTACAGGAATTCAAAAGAAAACTCTGAACTATATAGACACAATAATGAGTTTGACCAATCTCAACTAGATAAACTCTTGTCAACAATTAATCAACCAGCCCTCTCCTCATCCAATCCCATCGGGAATCCCTAGAAGATCCTATCAGACATTGAGATTAAGAATATAAGGTCACTAAAACAAACGCCCCGGCACAGATGGCTTATCAGCCACGTATTAAAAACACTTTGCAACATTGTTATCCCCTCTCATGGTTGCAGCCTTTAAATTCCCTCCTCCAAGGTCACTCATTACGTACAGAATCACTCGCAGCCTCTATATCTATGATCCCAAAACCAAATACAGATACTACATCTTGGTCCAACAACAGACCGATATCAATTCTCAATATAGACATTAAAATATTAGCCAAAATTCTCACTACCCATCCCCATCCCATTATTGGTACCCCGATACAAAGATCAAACTGGGTTAATTCCCTCTAGACAAGCAGGTGGCAATATCTGCCAGGCTATACTCCTAGCTCATGCAGCACGAACACGCCACATCCCTGCCCGTTTCCTCTCTCTGGATATAAGAAAGGCATTTATTCATTATCCTTGACCTATCTAAATTCTAACCTTCGACATTGGGGTTTGGTACCCATTTCCTAAGGTGGATTGCCATCCTACATCACGACCATCCTAAAACTTATTTATCCTACTCAGGTTATTGCTCTAATGCCTTTGCCATTGAGAGAGGAACCCAAAAGGTTTGCCCCCTATCCTCTTTGCACTAGCAATTGAACCCCTAGCCCACCAGTCTAACCAGGATATTAAAAAGGTATAGAGCTTGGAGGCCATCACCATAAAATATGCATGTTCGTGGATAACGTTTTGATATTTCTCACATCCCCTTTATTATCATCACCGACACTGATGGATATCCTTTCTAAATTTGGGCAAATATCGGGCCTAACCATAAACCCACAAAAATCCAAAGCCTTAAACATAGCGATCCAATCTGCTCTTCAAAACCAAACTACACGATTCCCTCCAGTTCCCCTGGTCCACGACACATCCCATACTTGGGTACTAACCTTACAGAAAACCCAAAGAATCTCTAAGCAAAGAATTATCCTCCTTTATTAACTCAAATTTTTTAACTCCTTACAACCTGTTCATACTTGCAATTGGCTTGAATAGGTAGGATAAAAATCAAAATGTCTATCCTTCCTAAAATTCTCTAATTGTTTAGAGTACTCCCAGTAACGATTCCTCCACATTACACGTTACAATGCAAAGCCATACAATTTATTTGGAACAAACTCAGACCACGTCTACCTAAACCAACCCTATATACCCCCCCGAATCCGGAGGACTTGGGGTACCAGACTTCAAATATTACTACGCAGTTAAATTGGCACAGCTCCCCAAATACCATGCTAATAAGGAAACTCCACTATGGGTAGCTATAGAGTCAATTGACTGTGACCCCCTCTACTGCAAATATCTTATGGCTCACCCCTGCCCAACGCCAGACCATCACCAACCCCATTACTAAATACTGCCCGTCTATTTGGGACAAATTAAAAACCTGCTTCGGGCTTCAATCCAAGCACAACCCTCTCCTTCCTTCACAATCCTTCCTTCTACCCAGCCTGGTCCTCTACAATCTCCTTCTCTGCCTGGTCTAAAGCTGGATTGATTCGTGCCCACCATTTCTTGCAATCTTATATTATTACGTCTTAAGGTATTACACAACCCTAATGCAACAACCCCTGACTTCAGAGTCTGAACGCAGCTGTACATCAGACCCACACAGACAAGGTCTTATTTTATATGTGCAGCTACTCTCACACACCACCTCTTCTCCCCCATCTTACACGAACAAACGGGAGACTGACCTCCATCTCCAACCAAAAGATCTGAATTGGGCCCAGATTTGGCAGGCAACTAAAATCAGCCACTCCAAATATAGTGGCTCTTTTAGCCAACTATAAAGTTCTTACCGGATGGTATTTAGTTCCTGCCAGAACTTTGGTGGTTGTACTACCCCGGGCAAACATGTCCACATTTGGTGGGAATGCCCCATTGTCAGTTCCTTTTGGATGGAGGTTTTTCAAATCCTTTCTACTTTTATTTTCTACCCCCTTACCTCCTGACCCAGCTGTAGCACTCTTAACCACTTTAATACAGGGCATTTTCACTTCCTTCCTGCCCAGGCCAATTTTCAGCACTAACATTTTGAATGACAATTGCGCGGTCATGCAACACTGTACCCAAATTAAATTTTTATAATTTTTCCCCCACAAATAGAGCTCTCTTTTGATCACCTCTGTGGTTTTTATTTTTTGGGCTATAAACAAAAAAAAGAGCGACAATATATATATATTTATATATTTTACTTTTTGCTATAATAAACATCCCAATTTTTTTTTTTTAAAAAAAGCTAATTTTTTCCTCAGTTTAGGCCGATATATATTCTACATATTTTTTTTTTTTACCAAAATCGCAATAAGCGTAAATTGATTTGCGCAAAAGTTATAGCACCTACAAATTAGGGGATAGATTTATGGCATTTATTTTTTCCTAGTAACGGCGGCGATCTGTGATTTTTATCATGATTGACATTGCGGCAGACATATCGGACACTTTTGACACTATTTTGGGACCATTGACATTTATACAGTGATCAGTGCTATAAAAATGCACTGATTACTGTAGAAATGTCACTGGCAGGGAAGGGGTTAACACTAGGGGGCAATCAAGGGGTTAAATGTGTTACCTAGGGAGGGATTCTAACTGAGGGGAGGGGACTGACTTGGGGAGGAGACCAATCGGTGTTCCTATATACTGGGAACATACGATCTGCCTTTCCTCTCCCGACAGGACATGGATCTGTGTGTTTACACACACAGATCCACGTTCCTACTCTAACAAGCAAACGCGAGTGCCCAACGGACATCGTGGGCGTGCGCATCGGCTCCTCCGTGACGCGGCGGCTCACGCACCCCCTATACCTCTGGGAAGCCGAGGACACCATATGACGCCCGCCCAGGATGGGAGATCCCATCTGGGGACGTGATATGACAATGGGCAGGTAGAGAAGTGGTTAAATAGCAAACCACATCCCAATACTCCCCGTCAATTTAAACTTCTGCTCTTTGTAACCACGGCAGCAAAGCAAACCATAGCTAAAGCATGGAAATCTACTTCACTCTGAATACTGTTAAACACAGAGTAACGCAAGCCATGATACATGCAAAAATGGAAGCTATTCTTCTTGATAACATACCCAAATTTGAATCAATATGGAAACTATGGGTCAACCATTACCTACCCCCAGGCTTCGATGATTCACTGCTACTACCTTGAATGCAAGTAAGATTCCCCTCCCTGTTACACTTACCATATGGAATGGATATCTTGACTTATACCTAACTGAAGACTCCTTCCTCCCTTCTCCAACCCTACATTTAACTTCCCCCTTCCCTCTTTTTTTGTCTGCTATATTACTTGATTTTAGAAGGGAACATTAAGGACAAAACATTATTGGTCCTCTCACCGGGATAAGCCAGGCCATAGTGTCAGAACCTGGCCCTGATGAGATCTGACAACCTTCCATTCTATCCCCAACTACGCCTATACACACACTGGCATCTTTGCCCTCTTAATTTGTTTTACATACATTTACAAGTTTGGTTTTTTTCCATGCTGATTGCTAACGCCTTTTTGGGAGCACAGCTCACAAAGTTCCCAACTGATATTCTATTATATCACAATATTATATTTGTTGATTCATTTAACTCAGCTCTGCTTGATAATGTTTAATTATCTGTACTTATTTTAATGATTTTACTGCTTTTGTTACCAATGTAGAATTTTTTTTTGTACCTTGTAAAACTCAAAAATGTTTTTTTTTTTTTTTTAAAAAGGGGGGGGGGGGGGGGACAGATTTTAAGCTGCTTAAACATGAGCAATGTAAAACTGGCCCTTAAAGTATATGTAAATCCTAACAAAATGCCTTCTAGGTTTGTTCAAGCACTGTGTATCAAACAATTGACTTTATGACAAAAATAAAAAAATGAAAATAAATTATGTATTATTTACCAGTAAAATTTCCTTTCTTAGAGTACAGGACAGGGGACCTTTACGCTTACTCTAACAGTATATTATATGCAGCTACCTCCAGCCAATTGGACACTGACAAAAGAGCTGCAAGGACATTCTCTATATACCCCCCTCCCATGCCCATCCACCCTCAGTTTTGTAGCAAGCAATAGAGTGAATTTAAAAACAAAAAAAGGAGGACAGTCTTGTGTCCTGTAAGCCAACAAAATATTACTAGCAAGTCAAAAATCCTATTTTCTTAGTCGTATAGTAAGGGGACAAGGGGACACAATTCACCTTATGCCTGAAAATGGCCTCTGAAGAAGCCTGAACATCCACCTGGTAAACGTCACATGCTTGAACATTGGACCAAGTGGCAGTCTTGCAAATCTGAGAAACATATGCCCGATTGCTCCATGGGATTTTTGCTCTGACAAATCTGGTAGAAAGGGCCTTAACATGGAAGGGAAAACCCTATCGTTTAGGCCATAGGCCCAAATGAGGACTTTTTCCACCCAGCAATGGTGGAGTGAAAACCCAGGGGGCCCCCTGCTGAAACCTTCAGGATAGACAGTGGTATTCCACGTGACAAAAAGAGGATGTAGCCTTGAGGTACCACGTCATAGTGAGGCAAACTTTTCTTAGGATGTTTCAGAGTAGGACATAAGGAAGGCAGGCCAATACTTTTGTTGAGGTGGAAGAAGTAAGCCATTTTGGGGAGAAAAGGAGGCTTTAAGCCTTTGGACAACCTTGTCCTCGTGAAGCACTAGGAAAGGCCAGCAACTCAAAAGACCCTCCACGAAGAGATGACCGCATCAAGAAAAACTACCTTGCAAGTAAAGTCAGAAAAAGTAATATACCTAGTAAGTCCAAGAGCAGCCTCAGGAGGGCCAAAAGGTCCCAAGGAATTGGAGGAAGAGATGTGTGCGACAACCTACACAAATGCCTTAAAATAAGGAATCGGAGGCCAATGGTCAATGAAACAGAATAGCCAGGGAAGGTATTTGCCCTTTGATGGTACTCAAGGTCAGAAGCTGATCTAGGCCAGACTGGAGGAAGAACAGGATGCGTCCCACAAAGTAGACTTTGCAAAAAATCCAATAGCCCTTTTTTCCTTAGGACCTGGGTTTCAACAGCCATGAAACCAAGATAGATGGTGGACCTGCCCTTGGGACTGAAGGTCCAAATGATGCAGAAGGGCCCATGGAGAGTCTCTCAGTAGTTCAAGTACCACATACTCTTGGGCCAGTTCAATGCGATAAGAATCAAAATTTCCTCCATCTCATTTCTGAAGAGCACAGATCAGGTGGGACAGATCCCACAGAGTCGGAGCATACACTGTGAAGGCCTAAGTGTCCTTTGACCTGGAAAAAATCCAACTTTATTATCAACTCTGGGCACCAGAAGATTGATGTATTGAATCCACAGACCGGGGCAAAGGGGTTGGAACACCACTGGATGATCCTCAAATCTACTGCCCCAGCTCTGCAAGACTTTTCCCTTCATTAATTCTTCAGAAAGGGCATCACATATTTTTACCTTTGCAAGTAGAGTAGCAGCGTGCTAATACTCAGTTTTTTGTTAATTATATAAAATAGTGTCAAATATATTGCGATTCAAATTTTGCTGCAGCTGTCACTATTGTGCTCCCACGAAAAAAAACAATAAAAATATATAAGTGTGACAGCGTTGCAACACTACAATAACAGGATACAACTTTCCAGTGATAATACCAATAAAGAATATGAAAAAATTAAGCAAAAAAGTCCCAAAAAACAGTATGGGAACTAAACGTGGGATAGCGCTAAAGCGATAATAATGCAATAATAAATAATATACCAAAATACAAACTTTCCAGTGATAATGCAATATGTGAAGAAATATAAAATAAATGAATGCAAAAAAAGTCCAATCATCAATAATGAGAAATCCTCCACAGTGATGGTTCTTCTAACAAAAACTTTATCCTGAGTGCTCCCACCACCACATGCAATGGCCGCTCACCTCCTTTAAGCGACCCCTTTGCATTTAGTGCCAATAGGCCTTCAAAGGAATCTTCTATGGCAGGGGTCTCAAATTGGCGGCCCTCCAGCTGTTGCTAAACTACAAGTCCCATCATGCCTCTGCCTGTGGGAGTCATGCTTGTAACTGTCAGCCTTGCAATGCCTCATGGGACTTGTAGTTTCACAACAGCTGGAGGGGCCGCCTGTTTGAGACCCCTGTTCTATGGTCTTTAATCCAACGACACCATCAATGGCTGACATGGGTCTCATCCACTGTACTCCTTTTAAGTTTTTATGACCAGCATTGCATATGAAAAAACACAAGAAAAATTGCCTCCTATAATGCAGTATCCGAGGGGTTAAATATCCTCCACCCCAGCTAACAAACTCATATTAAAACGATAAAAAGCATGGAATATACAATTGAGAACAATCTTACTCTGAGTCGATCAGTCCACCGCCAGGCACCAGCTCTACTAGTTACACCACCCCTCACGTGGATTCATCTGGAGATGCCAGGCAGCTGTGGCGGGACCATTTTATAGTGTACAGCTGTGGCGTTCAAAGACGCCCGCACACTGCCCAATAGTGCTTCCTCGTGTCAGTGGGACATAATGTAAAGATATGGCGTGTCGTTTATGGCACCGCTTTGTGACCACTTCCGGTCATGGATTCCATAAAAATTATGGCCAGCTTGGGCGTTCAAAGACGCCCACGCAATAGCGCTTCCTTGTGTTGGCGGGACACAATATAAACACGGTGCACCGTTAAAAGCAATGTAATGGGATTCAAACACACGCCCAGCTTTAGGCATTCAAAGACGAGAGAGAGAGAGAGAGAGAGAGACCCTTTTATGAAGCAGTGAAATCTATTCACTGCTTCGTTCTCCGGCATTCACAGTGGAGATCTTTCTCCTCTGTGTGCCTGTTTATGAAGCGGTGTAGATCGCTTCACCTTTGGAGGAGTGAAGTGATCTACAAACGCTTCAAACAGTGGAGATCGGCCCCCGATACTGGAATCTCGTGAGACTTTACGAGATTATAGTACCAGAAATTCACAGAAATACAGAGATGTCAGTTTATTAAGCAGTGATAAATTTATTTATATTACACATATATATATATATATATATATATATATATATATATATATATATATATATATATATATATATATATATATATATATATATATATATATATATATATATATATATATAAAACACATAAATGACAGGGGGACATAGTTAGTGTTGGGGGGTCTGAAGGAGGTAGAAGTTAAAAAATCTTCTTCTTACCCCCTCAGATCCCCCAGGATTCTCCACCTCTGAGCTGGTGAATCGGGGAGTGTAAATTCTTACACCGATCGCCAGTGAAGCCCTGAGATCGCAGCTTCATAAACTGGCCGTTAGTGTGTCTTTCAATGAGGATTCTCCATGTGCAGAGATCATCGGCGGGAGAACAAGAGAGAGTGTCTCTCTCTCTCTCTCCTGTGATCAGCGGCAATCCTTGGGATCACTGCTTCATAAACGGACACCATAGAGAGATAGAGATCTAAATATATACATATATATGAAAATAATGGAACCTTCAATGTGATGATCAATTTTTGTTAGAAGAACCATCACTGTGGAGGATTTCTCATTATTGGACTTTTTTTGCATTAATTTTTATATTTCTTCACATATTGCATTATCACTGGAAAGTTAGTATTTTGGTATAATATTTATTATTGCATTATTATCAATTTAGCGCTATCCCACTTTTAGTTCCCATACTGTTTTTTTTTGGGGACTTTTTTGCATAATTTTTTTCATATTCTTTATTGGTATTATCACTGGAAAGTTGTATCCTGTTATAGTAGTATTGCAGCGCTGTCACACTTCTATATACATATTTTTACCTGCTATTCTTGGCTTCCCCTCCACATGAGAAAATCAAGTCTATGGAAAATTGCGAGTCAGATCTCGCTTGCACCTTCAACCACTCACACTGGTTCACTGCAACTTCTAGCCTACTTAAAGCCTCCCACTGTACATCGCACTGGGAATCCCACCTAAAGCTACTACACTGGTGGTATTATCCTCTGCTCCAGCTATCTAAATTCATGAAGTCTACCTCATCATCATGCTGGAGAAATTGCAGCGAAACTGGCTCTCTTCTACACGTTTACGCACCATAGCCCAATGCTGGAAACATCCAGAAATCTCTGGAGTTAATTTCCTTTATGACCCACCTCAACATTTAGACCCAATACAAAATCCTGTTTTCCGTGAAAAACGGTAAAAGTCAAACTTTTATGGCACAATGGTCAGACAAAACAGGCACTCTCTTAAAGGGTAGATGTTCTTGCAAGTATCACTGATCAGCAGTTGAGCCAAAGAATCTTCCGCATATGGACAGAAAAGAGGCTTTTAAAGTTTTTGCAAAGGTCACAGTGGGTGACGCAAGAGGAGAAACCTCTTGTAAAAGGAGTGCAATGAAGCTGATGAAAACGTAGATGAGACGGCAGAAAGGAGACTAGGTCAACGCATGCCCTAGTAGAAGCAACCCATGCATGTGCAATAAGACCACCAGGAGGGGGGAAAACACGCAAATCAGTAGAGGCAATGTGCCTGCTCACCTGCAGTAAGGGCCCTTCTTGTTCTGCAGCACTGAAGAAACATAATAAAAAGGATCTTGATAAAATAAAAAAGTTTTGATTCTCTCGGAGGACAGAGGATGCCCATTCGGAATAACACTGGAGGCAGACAAGGTTGTACTGGACTGTCCTTGCATCTTTGTTTTTCCAGTGTCTAATCACCTGAAGGCAGCAACATAACCCAATATACAGTGCCTTGAAAAAGTATTCATGCCCCTTAAAATTTCCCACATTTTGTCATGTTACAACCAAAAGACGTAAAATGTATTTTATTGGGATTTTATGTGATAGACCAACACAAAGTGGCACATAATTATGAAGTGGAAGGAAACTGATAAATGGTTTTCAATTTTTTTTACAAATAAATATGAAAAGTGTGGTGTGCATTTGTATTCAGCCCCCGAGTTAATACTTTGTAGAACCACCTGTCGCTACAATTACAGCTGAAAGTCTTTAGCTATGGCTCTACCAGCTTTGCACATAGATAGAGTGACAATTTTGCCCATTCTTCTTTGCAAAATAGCTCAAGCTGTCAGATTGGATAGAGCGCGACTGAACAGCAATTTAAGTCTTGCCACAGATTCTCAACTGGATTTAGGTCTGGGCTTTGACTGGGCCATTCTGATCTAAACCATTCCACTGCAATTCTGGCTGTATGTTTAGAATCGTTGTCCTGCTGGAAGGTGAACCTCCGCCCCAGTCTCAAGTCTTTTGCCGACTCGCTAACAGGTTTTCTAAGATTTCCCTGTATTTGGCTCCATCCATCTTTCCATGAACTCTGACCAGCTTCCCTGTCCCTGCTAAAGAAAAGCATCCCCACAACATGATGCTGTCACCACCATGTTTCACGGTGGGGATGGAGTATTCAGGGTTATGTGCAATGTTAGTTTTCTGCCACACAAAGCATTTTTGTTTTTAGGTCAAAAAGTTCAATTTTGTTCTCATAAGACCAGAGCACCTCCTTCCACATGTTTGCTGTGCCCCCCTCCCCCCAACATGGCTTCTCGCATTACTGCAAACAAGGCTTCTTATGGCTTTCTTCTTGCCGCTCTTCCATAAAGGCCAGATTTGTGGAGTGCACAACTAATAGTTGTCCTGTGGACAGAGTCTCCCACCTGAGCTGTGGATATCTGCAGCCCCTCCAGAGTTACCATGGGCCTCTAGGCTGCTTCTCTGATTAATGCTCTCCTTGCCCAGCCTGTCAGTTTAGGAGGATGGCCACTTCTTTGAAAGATTATGGCAAAGCTGCAAACCAACAATTATCAGTCCTTAGATGTCCTTTCACTTACTGCATCAATAGAAGAGCAGGATAGTCACACACTAGCACAGAAGTTGTGTTGGGACTACAGAACCTCTCTCTTTGCATCTCCATAACAAAGGGGAGAGTGTTCTTAGAGAGATGGGTACTATGCTACTGGCAGCAGTGGCAGAGAGCACAAAAAGGTTAGGAGCTCACTGTATTTCTAAGATAAATAGGCATTTTACACTAAAACAGCTATAACAAAACACTTTAAATGGTACTGGTAATAAAGGGAAGAAGTTGTTCATCATTAAGGTTTACATAGCCCTAAACCATTTCCAGCCCTTAGGACATACCTGTATGTTCTAGGTGGAAAGTGATTATACCAAGATCATGACTGCAGCCACAGTCATCGATATTCAGCTCTGGCGACCAGCTTTCAGGTAAAAGTGATCTGAATGGCTCTGCATCCACCCGATCACTTTTACAGGGCTTGAAAGTAGCACTGCACTTCCAATCCTAGAAAGAGAATGTTCCCTACTCCACCTAATTTACGGATAGTCAGCAGAACACAGGAAGTTTTAAGCTGACAAGTTTCCTGAAATGTTCAAAATGTATTTTCTTGCACTTATTAAAAACTCTATTCCTGTGTGCCCCTTAAAGAAGCAGAGAACTTTTTTTCTTCATCCTTTGTTATATCTTAGAACTGCTGCAGCGCCCCGTCTGCATGTATGTATTCTGGCTACATGGCATTTTACAGGACAAGTTTCCTGATGGTGACAACAGTGAACCTTGCCAGCAAAATGTATTTTCAATAACCATGTATAATCTCTCCATCAAAAGCCTGTGTGAGAGGGTGATAACACAGGAGCACAACTGGGAGAGGGACAGAACTTTTTCTAAGGTCAACACAGTGTGTATATAACACATATCCATATTAAAAAGAAACAAAATCAGCTTTTACTGCAATAGTAATCTTGAATTCAGAGACTTCACCTGCTGGTATGGTTCACTGTACTACTTTTTTTCTGCCAATAGATGTCCTCAGTATAATGTTCTGCATCCATCAACCTACATTCTCTGTGCCCTTGTCATCCTCAGCCAGTAACTGCACAGTGAATAGAGAAGCAGCACTGAGATCTGTCACTTTTCTTTCTCTTCTCATCAGCATGTTTCTTGTCAGCACATGGCTCATTGCACTGCTCCTTCCACTCACACTGTAGCCCTGCTGTGCAGGGACTGCAAGAGGCTGACAACAGGTCAGATTTTTTTTTTTTAACAGAAAATTTTTATTAAACAAATCAGCATTACATTACAGAATGACTTAGAACATTCAAAATATAGAGGATAATGACAGTAAAATCAACCTTCAACCTGTAGTCTTGTTTATCAGATATTCCAGTTATGCAGATATCAGAAATATCACTTAACAGTACACCTTATTGAATTATAGTATTACACCATCGTAGATAAACTTGCATAAGTAACCATTTTCAATCCAGCCTGATAAGGAAGGGGGAGGAGGAGGAGGAGGGTAGGGGGAGGAGGAGGAGGAGGGTAGGGGGAGGAGGGGGGGGGGAGAGGAGCGAAGGAAAGGTAAGGGGGGGGGCAAAAGGGGAACGGGCAACAGGTCAGATTTAGGTACTTGCATTGCTTGTATAAAAGAAAGGAGAAAAAAAAGAAAGAAAGAAGAAAAAAAAAAAAAAACAAACAAACACACTCATACACACTCACTGTTTTAAACCAGACTAAGAAAACTACACATAGGCAGTGCAATTTAAAGAAAATATAAAGCAGACAGTCTGGACTTACCTTCCACCTGGAAAGAAGTGCACCCATTATGGATCAGAGGACAAATTCTGAGTAACCAGTTGTCCGTGTCACAGCTAGAATCAAAATGGACAAACATTCTCAGTGTACATGCAGTCACAAAAAAAATGCATTACTATACATAAACACTTCAGATTTAGAGAACAGGAAAAATACAAACTTTGTTCACACCATCAATTTTCATTAGCGCGCGCACTGCTGCAATGTGACAGACGTGTTGCAGGAACGAAGTGGCGATGTACCAACCTTCGTTGTGATGCCTTGCAAAAAAGGTGCATGCCTTCAAATACATAGCACCACATTGCATCAAGACATTTATGTTGCAGTAAAGTGGGTCATAATGGGCATGTTACCGCAACGCCATACTGTAAGCAGGCCCTACAATACCAAAATCATGTTTTATTGCAGAGCTTTAAAAAAATTTCTATGTACAGGGGCGCTTTTTTATTATCTCATTGCTGATTAAAAACAGACTCTAGTAATGGATAGCCAAAAGCCATGTTATCTAGGAAAGAGAATTTTTTTTTATATTGTTACACACTTCAAACATGCCCTTTTGATTTAGGAGAATCAAATTTAAGAAAAGCGCAACTAGGCTTACGCAACATCCTAAATATTCACAGAATAAGGTCCTAGTGCTTCAGTCACACTGGTAACCCTGAGTTTAGCTTTTCTAAATGGAGAATTCATCTGGGAAATAATGGGGATTTTTTGTTACTCACCATAAAACCCTTTTTCTGAGTTCATTGACAGACAGCTTCTCTTCATTCCTGACCATTGGAATGCCCGAAAGCAGTGCCTCTGTAAGGGGTGGGAACTAAATAGCAGGAGCAAACAGGCAACCACCCAAAACAACCTTACAGTGGAAACAAGAAACCTAAAACAGCAGCCTGCAAAAACAGCATCCGAAGATGCAAAAACATCAGCTTTGTAAAACTTGATAAAAGGTGTGCACAGAAGTCCAAGTAGCTGCCTTGCAAAGACACAGACATCTGATGTCCGAACACCCAATAAGCACGCCCAAGAAGCACTAATTGCCTGGTAGGGTGCAGGAAGGGAGAAGCCCAACCATTAATGGCATACAAGTCCACCAGGGATTTTCATGGACTGTCCGTAATCAAAAAGAATCCAACCTCCGGAAGGAAGCCGTAGCAGACAGTTACACACAAGTGCAGCGCAACTTCCTTAGGGTTCAAAAGACATGGACACAGAAGGTAGGACAATGTCCTCATTCAGATGAAAATCAGATACCATCTTTGGAAGGAAAAGAACACAGACGGAGAACCACTATCGCTGTGCAAGGCCAAATAAGGAGACTTGCAGGACAAGGGCGCTAGCTTCTACACAGCATGTGGAAGTGATCGCAGTTGAAAAACAGAGTTGGGTGCCTGGTAACTCCTTTTCTAGAAAGTCTTCCAAGGTAGCATATGAGAGATTGTTACCTGTTTACAGGGGGAGGAGCCCTATGTCCACCATTATAAAATGTTTGCACTAATCTGCATGCCTCAGTAATATAAAAGTGCTGAAGGAACAGATGATTCTCATGCCTTTTCAATTAAACCTTTTCTCCCCCCTTTTTTTTTCTAGGGAGGGAACTAGTGCTGCCCTGGAAGACTTCCTAGAAAAGGAGTTACCAGATATGCAATTTGTTTTCTCAAGTCATCCTCCAGGGCAGCATCTGAGAGGCTGTAGTAAGGCTTACGGGGGGAGGGGGGGGGATTAAGTCTGATCTTGGCTGGACAGGTGGTCGATGCGGTAATGCCTTACGCATGTTTTAAAGCTTGACCATGTCGCGGTCCTGCAGATCTGTTCCGGTGTAGCCCGGAGGAAGTCTTTAGCCAGTCTTTGGTCCTTTCCATGTAGGCTATCAGGATTCTCCTGACATCTAAATGTGGAGTAGTTTTCCCTCTTGCTGCTATGGAGGTTAGCTGGAAGGGAAGTTTTGATAAAATGTTCTGTGACCTATAGAACATTGAGGGCATTTTCGGTAGGAAGGCTGGGTCAGGCGAGAGGATCTTTTGTCTAATAGGATCAAACAGTATGGTTCCAAGATTGATAGTGCCTGAACCTCGCTGACACCAGCAAAACCAATAGCACCGTTTTTAGAGTTAGCGTTTTGTCTGAGCTTTCGTCTAGAGCAGGGATATGCAATTAGTTACCAAATTTACGAATTTAGTACCAAAAAAAGCAGTACCAAAAAAGTCCTCATGCTTCTGCATCTGGGTGGCATGCTTGTGGCTGTCAGTCTTGCTATGCCTCATGGGACTTGTAGTTCTGCAACAGCTGGAGGTCCCCTAATTGCATATCCCTGGTCTAGAGGTTCGAAGGGGGTAGAGAGGAACCCCTTTAATACTGTGGATAGATCCCACAAAGGGAATTTCTTAGAACTTGCCAGGTTGGACTTTCACCGAGCAGAGGAACAGTTTTAATGAGCGGATCTTCCGCTAGCTTTACACCAAGGAAGGATAGGGCTGTACCTTCAAAGTGTCGTGCGATATATTGATGTCTGCACCATCTTGTAGAAAGTCCAAAATGGTTGGAATAATTTTTACCTCCCGACCACCTCTTTTCAAGCGTCAAGTCTGAAAGGCACCGCTCCAAACTCCAAACACTTTTCATAATCGCACTCAAAAAGGAATATATGTGTGTGGATCGCATCTGTGAACCACCCTCAATAGGACACAATAACTAGCTTGTCATGCGAATCTGTTTGAAAACTTACCCAGAATCGCATGTGTGAACCAGGGGTTAGGCTCCATTCACACATGGGCATTTTGGGATTGCAGCAGAATTGCTGCGATTCTACCAGCGATCAGAAAACACAGGTTCAGGTGCCATTATTTTCAATGGCACCTAAAACGCAATGCGGTTGACACAATTGTGCAATTTATCGCACAGCAAATCTGATCGTGTGAAGCCTGTTGCCCAAAAGCAGCTCCTGCTCCTTTTTGGCCAACAAGCTTCAGGCCATGCCATTTTCTGCGCAGTCAGTCAATCTCGGCAAAACCGTATCACATTTTAGATGCCTTTGAAAATAATGACACCTGAACCTTCGTTTTGTAAAAGTGCATGCTGAGATCCTAGGCAGAAACAGTGATTCTGCCGTAATCCCAAAACACCCAGGTGTGAACGGGCTCAACAGAGCAGACACCGGAGCTTGATTTGGCTACTCAGCATGCGCTTGTACTAAGCACCCAAGTGCTTCCATGTGAAAAGGTAACCTGAAGGAATAAAGTTTCTCATTGCCATCATTTACTGCTGTCTGCTGGAGGTGAGTTGGAGATGAACAGCGCAATGTTAAAAACATGAATGTAGTACAGTACATATCTGTAGTGTTTACTTGTTACTCGTCAAAGCTCTAAGTGTCGTTTCTCTCTGGTGCTTAGTTTCGCTTATCAGCACAAGTCACTTCTGAGAAGTTCTGACACATGAGATATAAGAGGTGAAAATTTGTGTCAGGGAGTGAGCTTAGAGGGAGATTAGCACTGAGCTTGTCTATTCACAATGCAGCTCTGCATGTTCCTTCAATGCTCTGCCTATGTGGAGAGGGGTTGTGTCCCTTTCCTCCAATCAGCTCTCACAGTGTAAGTGGAGTCTCCCCACCCCTATGTACTGCTGAAAGAGGAAGAAAGATTTTTAACATGGTCTTCGCTTTTCAAGGGGTGTAGGAAGGGGAAGAATGCAAATATACAAATAAAACTTATGTAGGAGGATTGGTTTCATCTATGCATCATCTGAGGCGGTTCTCTTCACTGGGTATATATGAGGGTTTACAACCACTTCAAAAATTTAAGTTGTCATAAAGCCCCAAGTCGTTTTTTAAAAATGTACACACACACACACCCCTGAAATCTTCAGAGAGGTACACCTACACACCTTTAATATGGTAGGGATCACCAAGTCCAACAACCACCTGCCTCTTAGAACCTCAATAGCCAGGCCATGAAAGCCAGAAACAGTAAAGCAGGGTGAAAGATCAGGCTGGGTCTTGCGACAGAAAATCTTCCCAAAGAAGCAGCCAGAGAACGTCTGACCAGCCACATCACGTCAGCGTACCAGGTTCGACAAGGCCAATCAGGAGGCACTAGAATGACCAGAATCCCTTCTGCCTCTAGCCTGCGCAGCAGCTAAGGGAGAAACCTGAGAGAAGGAAACGCATAAAAAAAAAAAAAAAAAAAAAAAAAAAAAAAAAAAAAAAAAAAAAAAAAAAAAAAAAAACGATAATGGTGCCACTAGAGCAGTGGTTCTCAACTCCAGTCCTCAGGACCCACCAACAGGTCAGGTTTGCAAGATAGCTGAAATACATCACAGGTGATATAATTTGCTGCTCAGGGGTTGCAGTATTCTAGTCTGCAACTCCCCAAGGTATTACTTAAAATCTGGCCTGTTGGTGGGTCCCGAGGACTGGAGTTGAGAACCACTGCACTAGAGCATCAGTTGCAGTCGCCAAGGTATCCTTTACTTTTGCCACAAACCAACACTTTTCTGTTGAGGCGGGACACCATGTCCACCATATGGGACCACCTTGAAAGTGACCACCAGAGACCCAGGATCCGCATGCAAGATTGCAAGGAAGACCACTTCCAGAATAGCAGCTGACGAACCCAAGTCTGAAGTTTCCATAGCTTGTCTGCCAGAAGGAAAGCCTTGGCCTACAACGAGAATGAAACAGAGTTACTCCACCCCACTAGTTGGGGTCAGAGCGGACTCCTTGAGGTTCAGGACCCATCCAAATTCCTGCAGCGTGCAACATCGTGATCGGCACGTTGTTCAACAGCTATGAGTGAGTCTTCTCTCACAGCAGGTGGTCGCTCAAAAGCCTATCAAGGCAAACCCCCCCGTTGTCTCAGCGGTGGGACCAGAGCCAGCACCATGGGAAAAACCTGATGAGCAAGGGCCAGGAAAAGAATTGGTAATGCACATCCCCAACTGCAAATCGCAAGAAGCATTGGTGCCAAGCACAGATGGCATCGTGCACTTACTCATCCTTGACATCTATGGAAATCCCCTTGATGAAGGTAGGTCACCAAACAGATGGACTCCATCTTGAATGTCTGCACCTCATGAAGCAATTCAGGGCCTTGAGGTCTAGGATCAGATGAACTCCTTCCTTCTTCTGAACCGTAAACAGGTTGGAGTAAAACCCCTGTAAACCCCTCTGGGCTTGGAACCGAGGTAATCAGCCCCTGGAGTAGCAAACCCTGCATCGCCCCATAAGGAACCTGAAGGTGTGTGGGGGGGGGGGGGGGGGGATTGAAAGGAAAGAATTTATCTGGTGGACTGGAAAAAAAAAATTATAATTATTATTATCTTGTAGCCAGACACAATCAGTTTGCAGACCCACTTGTTGGAAAGCAGAGAGGTCCACAAACCAACAACGACGACCTAACCCTGGAAACGGTTGGGGGAAAGCCTTCATGTGAAGGTGGACTTGTCTGCAGGAACCAGAGGAATATTAAAAAAAAAAAAAAAAAAAAAAAAGGAAGCTTGTGGGCAGAGAAAGGACCATGCTTTATGGCGTGGCTGAGAAAATGGCACTCTCCCCACCAGACTTAAGGCTCTGTGTCCCACGATGTACGATAAATATGCTTTTATAAATTTCACCCAAACGCATGTTTGACAGTGCCAATAAGGCCTGGCTCACACCTATGCATTTTTTAGTGCATTTTCACTTTTGTAGAAACACACTACTGTCCATTTAACATGGTTTCCTATGGACGTAGTTCACATCTGTGCATTTTATGGAAAGGGTCAGGATTTTTTCTCTGTTTTTTTAGTTTCATAGACTTCAATGGTTTAAAGATGTGCAATGAAAAACTCAAAATGGACCTGCAATATGCAAACTGCAACATGCACAAGTGTGAATCAGGCCTAAGTGTGTTACTTGGGAATCTAGGATGCTCTTAGCTTGCCTTGGGGAAGAAAGGGGGAGGGCATTGCTGAGTAGGTAGAAATGACAATTCAACAGTTTTTGAAGAGCACACTTGAAGTGCACTTTGGTACCTGCACAATCACGTATTCCAGAACAAGGGGCATCTGGTTTATATTAGGTCATATAGGGTTGACAGACACCAGTGGTCTACACCAAAAAGTGCATATGAAGGCTGGTATTTACATTTAAAAGAGAAGTGTGAGGTATTAAAAAATAAATAAAAAAAAAAAAAAAAAAAAAACAATCATACTCACCTAGGTGGATGTAGCATAGATCAGATGCTACACCAAGAACTGAGCGGTTGAAGACCACCAATCACTCAGTTCTCAGTGAGCCAGTGACCGTCTGTCATCACTTACTGGAGCACTGGGCTGTGGAGGGGGCGGGAGGGGCTGGCTCAGGCCTCAGTAGTTCGAGAGGCTGGTCCAGGGATATGGATGGATCCTGACATTAAAGCGGAGTTCCACCCAAAAATGGAACTTGTGCTTTAAGTGCAGGTGACCCCTGACATGCCACATTTGGCCTGTCATTTTTTTGGGGGAGGAGTGGGTACCCCGTTTTTACAGGCACCCAGCTCCCACTTGCTCCCTGGCGCAGGAAGGAAGATCATCTCTCCCCCCTCCCTGCAATCTTCTGGGACATGGCACAGGTCCCAGAAGATTCCCCGGCCAATCACAGCATGGCTCACGCATGCGTAGTGCGCGCCCGGCTGTGAAGCCACAGCCAGGACAGTTACAATGCCGATGCCACGGAGAGGAGGGGGAAAGAAGCGAGGCTTCGTATGGCCGTATCGCTGGACCATGGGACAGGTGAGTGTCTGATTATTAAGAGTCAGCAGCTACAATTTTTGTAGCTGCTGACTTTTAAATGGGTGAAACTCTGCTTTAAAGTCACACTCTCTTCAGAGCCTGGAGCAGCTGAGTGAAGTTAGCCGATAGTGGCCTTTAGCCTGCTGTCGGCTGAATACAGGTCACAGGAGTGCAGAACAAAGTGCACTCCTGTGATCCCCAGAAGTAGGACCTTTAAAAACTTTGTGAACTACATAATTTGATTAGAGGGAACTTTGAGCAAGGAGGACTTCAAAACTAAAAAAGGCAATCACATGGAATGTTATACTGTTTTGTTGTACCTGGAATTCTGCCTTAATTTACTAAAATTGTGCAGGCTTAACTTTTAAAAGATTGAGGTTTTTCCCCTCAATCAGGTTTTACTATAAGCGAACACTTCAAATAGCGTGGCAAGTAGGAGAGGTCACCCACAAAGTAATTGTTGCTACAAGGATGACTGTGCTCACACACAGTTTAAAAGGGCAAAACAGCATAAAATAATAACAGCCACATAGTGGTTTACATTCCTATTAAAGGCTGTGTCCACCAATTGAAATAAAAAAAATAATTCACATATATTTGCAGATAAAGTGTATTTATTTTTTTCACAGAAGCCTGTAAACAGTGGATTGCGGGTACAATATGAGACTCCTGCAAGCACTGCCTAGAGCTCTCTGCCTGTACCACTGAATGGGCAGCCAGTTCCTGAGCTGTAGGCAGTGTGAATGAACTACGGGTGTGCTGATCAGCGCACAACAGTTCACTCAAACTATAAAGGCCCCTTTAACACTGAGCACTTTTGAAGAGCTTTTCAGGCGCTTTTGAAGAGCCTTCCATTAATTTCAATGGAGAGGGGCGTTTTTCACCACCCTGCCAGCACACTGCCCCAGTGTGAAAGCATTCATTGATTTGAAAGAAAATAGGATTTTTTGAGCTTATCAGGCGCTTTTTTTAGCGTGAAAGGGGTCTTAGTGTCTGCCGTGGTGACGATTTAAATTGCGACAGGGTGTGCAAGGAGAATAACCCCTGCCCATTGTTACTGTGAAGAATCGGGGGGGTGCTGCCTAGTAACATGTTATACCCTAAATACAGGTGTAACATGTTATTAAAATGTGAACTTGGCTTTTAACTTGTTGTGTTGTCCGACACTGTTCTGCCCTCTGAGGAATTGCAAAACTAGGGAAGAAAAAAAAAAAAAAAAAAAAAATCGGGCAGTTCTTAGGGCAGCAATTATCTGAGTTCAGGTGGCCCGACACTCAAAGTGTGAGCCACAAGTCCTGCCTGATTCCTTTACACAGAAGTCAGACTAAAAAAAAAATAAAATAAACTTTCAAATCCAAATACCCAACTTTAAATGCAGCTGAAAATTATATATTACGTCACGTTCTAGGCTCACAAAAAACTTGCCCTAAGCCCTGCCAAGTGTTCATGTATTCTAGGTATATACATGGGTAATGAAAGACATTGCTAAAACACAAAAGGCTCGAAAATCTCCATGTGCTGTTACTTGCAAAGCATATGCTGTTGGAATGCAGGCAGGTTTGGAAAAAAAGACAAAGTAGTATCCATTGGTCCTTTACAATAAAATGTATTCGAAGTTTAAACCCCACAACATAACCACTTTATATCCAGGGGTAGTTGTGACAAGACTAACAACCTTTAGGCCCCTTTCACACGATCGGACCGTTCAGGTCCGCCTGTCAGTTTTGAAGGCGGACCTGAACGGGCGCTCCATGTTAGTCTATGGAGCGTCGGATGTCAGCGGAGACATGTCCGCTGACATTCGACCCGGTCCGATCCGCTAAAAGCAGACGGATGGCTCTACGTCCAGGTCCGTCGCTGGCAGATCGGATGATATCTGATGAAAACGGACATGCTGTCCGTTTTCATCCGATCCCTCCATAGGCGGCAGCGGCGCCTGACAAGCCCCTCCCCGCTCAGTGAGGGGGAGGCTACTCATTCGTGGCCACCCCCTCGCAATCACTCCCAACGAATGACAATCTTCCTCTGCTGCTGTAATGTAAACAGCGGCAGAGGAAGTGATGTCATCTCTCCTCGAGTCTGTCTTTTCCCTCCGGCGCCGAGGAGAGAAGACATCAATGTGAGTTGCACCAACACTACACTAACAGTAGAACACGCTAGGCACACTTTTCACCCCCCATCACCCCCCTGTCACAGTGACACCAATAGCAGTTTTTTTTTTTTTTTGCATTGGTGTCAGTTTGTGACAGTTATAAGTGGTAGGGCAGTTAGTGGTAGCCCCTTTAGGTCTAGGATACCCCCCTAATAAAGTTTTAACCCCTTGATCACCCCCCGTCGCCAGTGTCACTAAGCGATCGTTTTTCTGATCGCTGTATTAGTGTAACAGGTGATGCTAGGTAGGGAGGCAAGTATATAGGTTTTATAGCATCAGGGACCCCCATATACTACCTAATAAAAGGTTTTAACCCCCTGATTGCCCCCTAGTTAACCCTTTCACCAGTGATCACCGTATAACTGTTACAGGTGACGCTGGTTTGTTTTTTTTATAGTTTCAGGGCACCCGCCGTTAATTACCTAATAAAGGTTTAACCCCCTAATCGCCCGGCGGTGATATAAGTTAAGTTTTAGGGTCAGATAAGGTCTGCGTCGCCCCAGGCGTCAGGTTAGCGCCAGTACCACTAACACCCACGCACGCAGCATACACCTCCCTTAGTGGTATAATATCTGAACGGCTCAATATCTGATCAGATCTATACTAGCGTCCCCAGCAGTTTAGGGTTCCCAAAAACGCAGTGTTAGCGGGAAGCCCAGATACCTGCTAGCACGTGTTTTGCCCACGGCCCAGCCCACCCAAGTGCAGTATCGATCGATTACTGTCACTTACAAAACAATAAACACACATAACTGCAGCGTTCGCAGAGTCAGGCCTGATCCCTGCGATCGCTAACAGTTTTTTTGGTAGCGTTTTGATACAGTCGCTAACAGTGAGGAGCTTTTTTACCTGTGAGTCTCACTAGTGTACCCCTAAATTTAGAGCCCAAAATGGCAAATCGAAGGTACACTAGTGAAGAGGCCTAAACGTTTCTGAGCATGACAGATAGTGAAGAGGAAGTCATTCATCTGTCAGATTCAGGCTCAGAATACGATCCTGTAGACGACAGCGGCTCCATGACAGATAGCTCAGACGACAGAGTTGTGGTCCCTGCCAAGGTCAGGCATACCAGACCCCGAACTTCTTCTGTCATTGATGTGCAAGAACCGCAGGGCTCTCGTATGGAGCAGAGCAGTACTAGCGCCGCTATTCTTTCTGGTGAACTGGCAAGCACCAGCGGCCTAGTACACGCTGGTCGTACATCCAGCACTGCAGTATCACGTGGCGAATCCCATAAGTGCAGTTCAAGCTGGCAAGCACAAGTAGTGTCCCGCTGCCACCAAGAAGACGAACATAGGCCCATCATGGCCATAGAGCCCGTCCTGCTTCATTCACCAATCCTAATTGGGAACCCACCACTTCTGCAGCACCCGTACTTCCCCCATTCACTGGCCAACCCGGCATTCAGGTGGAAACAGTTGATTTTACGTCACTTGATTTTTATTCGCTGTTTTTCACCGAAGATCTCTATAGATCTATTGTGGACCAAAGGCCAGAGATTGGAGACCAATTACGGTCTCCGAATTTAAGCTCCTTCTGGGCCTTTCCCTCAACATGGGCATAACTAAAAAGAGTGAGTTTCGGTCATATTGGTCCACTGACCCAATTCACCATATGCCCTTGTTCTCTGCCTCCATGACCAGGGCACGATATGAGCAGATCTTGCGGTTCATGCACTTCAATGACAATGAACTCTGTGGTCCTCGTGGAGACCCTGGATACGATTGACTCTACAAAATTCGGCCCCTCGTAAACCACTTCAACCAACGTTTTGCAGACTTGTTTACTCCTCATCAAGTTGTCCGCATTGAGGAGTCCCTGATTAAGTTTTCTGGCCGCTTGTCATTCAAACAGTACCTTCCCAGCAAGCGTGCCAGATACGGGGTCAAGATGTATAAGCTCTGTGACAGGGCCACAGGCTATACATGTAGTTTTATGGTTTACGAGGGAAAAGAGTCACGTAGAGCCGACAAACTGCCCTGACTACATAGGAAGCGCTGGCAAGATTGTGTGGGACTTGGTGTCACCCTTATTCGGAAAGGGGTACCACTTGTACGTGGACAATTATTTAGTCACTTTTTTGGTCACTTGTTTGGTCAGCAGATTGGAGCATGTGGCACCGTGCGACCTAATCGCCAGGGCTTTCCCCAGCGGCTTGTAGATTCCCGTCTTAGGCTGGGGGAGAGAGCCTGCTTGAAGTGTAATAATTTGCTCGCTGTGAGGTGGAGGGATAGTAAGAATGTTTTCGTTCTCACCTCCCTTCATGCAGACACAACGGTCCAAATTACTACGGCGACTGGTGTTGTGGAGAAACCCCTCTGTGTCCACGAATATAACGAAAATATGGGAGGGGTGGATCTCAATGACCAGTTGTTGGAGCCGTACCTAGTTGCCCGTAAGGCCAGACGCTGGTACAAAAAAGAGTGTCTGTTTATTTCAATTGGCTTTGCTGAACGCTTATGTGCTATACAGAGCTTCAGGATGGACTGGATCCTTCCTTAAATTCCAGGAAGTGATCGTCAGAGCCCTTCTGTTTCCAGACGGTGCTCCACCTCATCTTTCCCAACCAAATGCAGTAAGCCGGCTGCATGAGAGGCATTTTCTTTATGTCCTCCTGAGTACCCCTACCCAACGAGCCCCCCAAAAAAAAAAGTCAAGTCTGCAGCAAGCGCGGATATTGGCGTGACACCCGCTATTATTGTCCCTCCTGTCCTGACAATCCTGGTCTTTGCATTGGTGAATGTTTTGAACGCTACCATACACTAGTTGAGTATTAGCGTAGGGTACAGCACTGCACAGAGTAGGACACACTTTCACAGGGTCTCCCAAGATGCCATTGCATTTTGAGAGACCCGAACCTGGAAACGTTTACAGTTACAAAAAAAAAAAAGTAAACAAAAAAAATATAAATAAAAAAAAAACAAAAATAGTCGTTTTATTCTCTCTATTCTCTCTCTATTCTGCTTTTTTACTGTATTCTATTCTGCAATGTTTTATTGTTATTATGTTTTATCATGTTTGCTTTATAGGTATGCAATTTTTTTATACTTTACTGTTTACTGTGTTTTATTGTTAACCATTTTTTTGTTTTCAGGTACGCCATTCAGCTGCAGAGCGGATTTATTTATCTTGACAGCAACAGCGTTTGCTCCCACGATACATAAAGCCGTGACTCCAGCGCTGTCGGAGGTGATTTCACCACCAGTTACAAACTTTAGCATATATGCCGAAGCATGGGGGCAGCAGGGGCGGAGGAGAGATTTGCTCCTACCTTTTGCGGGAGGATACCCCATGCGTTAAATGTTTTATTTTTTTTGTATTTGCTTTGTAGGTATGGTAAGTCTTACTGTTATACTGTAATGTTACTTTGTTTTTTGTTAACCATCATTTGCTTAGCAGGTATACCAGTTGCAGCACGGATTTATTTATCTTGACAGCAACAGCGTTTGCTCCCACGATACATAAAGCCGTGACTCCAGCGCTGTAGGAGGTGATTTCACCACCAGTTAAAAAAAAAGAGCAAATATGCCAAAGCATGGGGGCAGCAGGGGCATAGGAGTGATTTGCTTTTACCTTTTGGGGCAGATGCCCCCATGCTTCGGCATATATAAACGGTGCATGTATGCCCATCATTAGAAGTGGGTGGATGAAGGGAGGTATTCTAATGGTGGGCATACCCACCGATCATACTCTTTCGTTCAGCCCACAGGCTGCATGAAAAAAAAGTTTACAATATATGCCCAACAAGGACCAGCAATGTACTGGTATATTGCTGGACTTTGAGTGGTTATACCAGAATGATGCCTGCAGGTTTAGGTATCAATCTTTTCAGCCAGTGGTGGGCTTTCATGTAAAAGCAATTCTTAGCCTCTAGACTGCTTTTACAAGCAGTGGGAGGGAATGCCGCCCCCCCCCCCCCCCCCTTCGTCTTCCATGTTTTTATCTGGCTCTCCTGTCCCAACAGGGAACCTGAGAATGCAGCCGGTGATTAAGCCAGCTGACCATAGAGCTGATCAGAGACCAGAATGGCTCCAAACATCTCTATGGCCTAAGAAACCGGAAGCTACGAGCATTTCATGACTTAGATTTCGCCGGATGTAAACAGTGCCATTGGAAAATTGGGAAAGCATTTTAATCACACCGATCTTGGTGTGGTCAGATGCTTTGAGGGCAGAGAAGAGATCTAGGGTCTAAGACCCCAATTTTTAAAACAATAAAAAAAAATTTAAAAAATAAATTAAAAAAAGCACCACCCGTCCCCCCCTGCTCTTGCGCAAAGGCGAACGCAAGCGTCGGTCTGGCGTCAAATGTAAACAGCAATTGCACCATGCATGTGAGGCATCACCGCGAAGGTCAGATCGAGGGCAGCAATTTTAGCAGTAGACCTCCTCTGTAAATCTAAAGTGGTAACCTGTAAAGGCTTTTAAAAATGTATTTAGTTTGTCGCCATCCATGTACTCGGCCTAAGATCATCTTTTATTTCATCAAAGATTTGGGCAATATAGTGTGTTTTAGTGCATTAAAATTTAAAAAAGTGTTTTTTCCCCCAAAAAAACGCGTTTGAAAAATCTCTACGCAAATACTGTGTGAAAAAAAAAATTAAACACCCACTATTTTAATCTGTAGGGCATTTGCTTTTAAAATAATATATATATATATATATATATATATATATATATATATATATATATATATATATATATATATATATATATATATATATATATATATATATATATTTGGGGGTTCAAAGTAATTTTCTTCCAAAAAAAATAATTTTTTTATGTAAACAAAAAGTGTCAGAAAGGGCTTTGTCTTCAAGTGGTTAGAAGAGTGGGTGATGTGTAACATAAGCTTCTAAATATTGTGCATATAATGCCAGGACAGTTCAAACCCCCCCCAAATGACCCCATTTTGGAAAGTAGACACCCCAAGCTATTTGCTGAGAGGCATGTCGAGTCCATGTAATAATTTATATTGTGACACAAGTTGCGGGAAAAAGACAAATTTTTTGCACAAAGTTGTCACTAATTGATATATTGCTCAAACATGCCATGGGAATGTGTGAAATTACACCCCAAAATACATTCTGTTGCTTCTCCTGAGTACGGGGATACCAAATGTGTGAGACTTTTTGGGAGCCTAGCTGCATATGGGACCCCGAAAACCCAAGCACTGCCTTCAGGCTTTCTAAGGCCCGGTTCACACGGATGCGAGTTCATGACGAATGTGATGCGTCAAAAACACTTTAAATTCGCATGTCATCCCTAAAGTCATTGTTTTCAATGACGGTCGTTCACATACGTGTTGCGATTCCTCTACGAATGCGATGCGATTAAAAAAAGGGTCTTGTGCAAGTTTACTGCGTTGTGAATTTAGTCTCCATAGACATCAATGGCAGACATACTTAAAAACTCATTGAGATTGGTCACATGTCTAGTTTAAAATCCAAGACTATCCTGTCTTCAGCAACACATGAAACGTAAATTATACTACCGAATAAGGTTCCTAGACCAGCATCTGCTGGTACTTGCCTATTTAGACATGCTCTCCCCTTTCATCCCTGCTTCTGCTGGCTACATGCTTGCTCCTCTAGTCCCACGCCACACAGCGTGGTAACATCCAGGAGCCAGAATTTTAAGAATATCAATCTACCCAGCAGTATGCCAATAACATAAATCTGCTACAATGATGACCGAGGCAGAACACTGGTTGTTGAGAAACCCAAATCCGAAGGAAAATCTATGTGAAACTGGGTACCAATCCTTCTATAGAGAAAGAGGAAGGATAGGACCTTCATTTATATACTAGCAAAACCCAGAACAGTGGGGACTACAGTAGGGCCCAGTAGCCCAGTTTACTGGTTTGAGGACAGGTCAGTAATCTCACTACCTGCTATTTTCTAGGTCAGTGTTTCCTCAACCTTTCTTCGGTCAAAGTAACCCTTTAAAATTCTGCATTTCTAACATAAAAAAAAAAATTAAAAAAAAAAAAAAAATGTAATAGTTTAAAACACAGGGTTTCTCAACCAGTGTTCCATGGATTACTAGGGCTCTTCCAAAGGTTGCTAGGGGTTCCTTCAGCAATGTATGCCTCTCAGATAAGTTCCCACTGGCACATTTAACTTTTTAGCTATCTGTAAGAGGTTAATTTTTCCCACTGGCCATCACACAAATCTATCATGAGTTGTAGATATAGTAATTTTTTTTTTTTTTTAGCAGGGGTTCCGAGACCGGAAAGTTATTTCAAGGGTTCTTCTGAAGTTGAGAAAGGCTGGTTTAACATAACACAGCAACATCCACACATGTGGTACACACAATGTTAGATGCAATTTATTCTTCTAAACTAGTATGCCAATGTTTCTCTTCTTCCCCTTACTCCACAAATGTGTCCCCGGTGCTGATAGAGAGGGGCAGGGGAGAGGCAAACAAGTCTTATGTTTTCCTCACTAACCAATGATGTAATTGGTTGTAGGTGGGTGGATGGTTTTCATTGTGCATCATTACAACCTTCCAGCTTCTATACAATTTTTGGAGCAATATTTAGGCATTTTTCCAAGGGACCCTGGTTGAAAAAGGCTGCTCTAGGTAATCTCTGCCTACCCATTATCTGTCTAAGGCAGAGAGTACACTGACAGAAACAGGCAGTGTTTTGCCTCTACTATATAATTTTTTGTACATTTCCACGCAAAGGAATAAACATATTAAAACAGAAAAAAAGCTATGTCAGCAATTTGAGCTTGTTGCAATAAACTTTACCTTAAAATTACTATAATTGGCAAATTATGGTGATTACATGATTAAAAACCAGATGCGCTGGTTGTTAATATCCTCGCCAGGATTCAAAGTTGCAGTCTGCAGCCTGGAAAGGTTAAAGCTGTATTCATCAGAACTGCTCTCTACGAACGGTCGACACCGAAAGCCCAAAAACCACTGGTGTTCAGTTTTCCCGAGTCTTCATGAGCTACTCCGGTTAAGAGCTCAAGCACTTCCCGCACTTCACTACCGATCAGTGAGACCGCCCAAAGCCTAATAAAAGAACGTAAGGTATGCAAATCTAAACATCCTGTAAATTTGTCTTGAGTGGAAATGCTTTACCAGACCTTTTCCTCTGAAAATGCTACTTCTAGCCCTCATACTACTGTGGTCTGTGCTGGCAAAACGAATAAATAAAATACAGTGTCCTCATGCAAACTTATTCCAGAAGAGCAGGGAGTGTTGGTTACTCAGCATGAATTACTAAGAGCAATAAATGTGGTGCCTAATGGACTGCACAGTCATCTTTAAACAACTTGCACAAGTGTTTTAGCAAGAAAGTGGAGGTAGGACTTTGAAAATGGAGGCTAGTACCATGTGAATGTAAATCTGACTTCAAATGAGCTTAACCCTTTCATGACTAAGCCTATTTTTGAAATTTGGTGTTTACAAGTTAAAATCCGTATTTTTTGCTAGAAAATTACTTAGAACCCCCAAACATTATATATATTTTTTTAGCAGAGAATCTAGAGAATAAAATGGCGATTGTTGCAATATTTTTTATCACACGGTATTTGTGCAGCGGTGTTTTAAACGCAAATTTTTGGAAAAGTGACACTTTCATGAATTTTAAAAAATCCAAACAGTAAAGTTACCCCAATTTTTTTGTATAATGTGAAAGATGATGTTACGCCGAGTAAATACATACCAAACAGGTCACCCTTTATAATTGCACGCACTCGTGGAATGGCGACGAACTACGGTACCTATGAATTTCCATAGGCGACGCTTTAAAAAATTTTTACGGTTACCAGGTTTGAGCTACAGAGGAGGTCTAGGGCTAGAATTATTGCTCTCGCTCTGACGATCGCGGCGATACCTCACATGTGTGGTTTGAACACCGTTTACATATGCGGGCGCGACTTCCGTATGCGTTTTCTTCGCTGCGCGAGCTCGCGGGGACAGGGGCACTTTAAAAAAATTTTTTTTTTTTTTTTATTTATTTTATTTTTGTACTTTATAAATTGTGTTTAAAAAATTTTTTTTTTTTTTTCTACTTTTATTGCTGTCACAAGCAATGTAAACATCCCTTGTGACAGTAATAGGTGGTGACAGGTACTCTTTATGGAGGGATCGGGGGTCTAAAAGACCCCCCCATCCCTCCTTTACACTTCAAAGTATTCAGATCGCCGAAAACGGCGATTCTGAATACTGTGTACTTTTTTTAAATTCGGCGCCATTGGCAGCCGAGTAAACGGGAAGTGACGTCATGACGTCGCTTCCGCGTTTACAACGAGAAGGCTGGAACGAAGCCGCTCGCAGCTTCGTTCCAGCCTGCCCCCAGCCGCCGAATGGACACCGGGCCTCCCGATCGCACGGGAGGCCCGGTAACAGCGGCGGGAGGGGGGGATGTCCCCTCCCGCTCCTCCGGTATAACAGCCGAGCGGCTTTTAGCCGCATCGGTTGTTATACACGGGTAGCCGATCGCCCGCTGGAAACAACGGTACCGGGATGATGCCTGCAGCTGCGGGCATCATCCCCGTATAACCCCGGAAAGCCGAGTACGCATATCTGCGTACGGTCAGCGGGAAGGGGTTAAAGAGAAAGTAAACACTCCCACTCTGATGCTTCTTTTCATTTAGTCCATTATAATAAGTAATTATCAAACTATAGCCACTGTAATCCAGCCCAATTTGCATATTACTTACTGTTTAAAGAAACCTAAAAAAAAAAAAACTTGTTTCCAGGGGTAAGGCAGCGCCATCTTAAGTATTGTTTTCGGAGTCCACAGTAGAGTGCATTTCCGCCCTTACCTTGAGTACTTCCAAGTCTCCTTCTCAATCCAAAGTTTCTATGGCAACCCTGCTCCCTGCTCATAGCTGACTTGTTTTATTTCATAGTATTTACTTGTGCCGATTATCTAGTGTTTGCCTATGTTAGTCTTATCAGCTTCAGCTGATAAGACTGCAGTAATGCTGTCCAATGCCCAAGTTTACACTCCATGAGATGTCACATGGGGTGTAGTAGGAAGTCCTGAGTGAATATGCAGTCTTGTGGAATTTCAGTGTTGTGCTGTAGGAAGTCCTGATAATAGACAGATAAGCACACAGTGTGCCTCTCGACGTCATTCTAAAGAACAAAAAGGATTACAACAATACTAAGCAACCAAGGAGATTTCTACAAGCAGTGTTCATTAGGGTTTTTTATGCTGATTCACATGGGACAAAGTTGTGGGGGAAGTTTACAACCACTTTAAAAACAGTATTAAACCCAAAACCAAAAATTTTATATATTGCAGCTTACCAAATCAGATGTGGTAGCTGCATCAGTTTATTCTGCTTTTCAAACTTTTCAATTCAACTTTATCCTGGCCTTTATTAATCCACTCTTTAAATTTGATGTCGTTTCTGTAAGGGCATTATTGTGAAATAAAAAGGACATTCATGAGGGAACCCCAATTGTATTATAGAGTCTTGGCCTATTATTCCCTAGCTAGTATGTCTGGGCAAAGCAGTTGATCCAAAAGCATTCCACATGGTTAACAGTTGCAAAACAGTTGTCAAAAGGTCTGACTGTAAGAAAGTAGATGGTATTGTACCCCTTACACCAGGGAGTTCATTTCTTTCATTTGTCTTGGACATCAGCCATTTTCAAAATGGCAGCTCAGTTAAAAATTCTAGCTTTACGAAGCTGGAACAGATTTTGTGGAGACTGGGTCACAGTGCCACTATCCATTATGTGTAAAATGCCCAGCTTGCAATATATTGTTAACCTAGAGCTATGCTAACAGTCCGCTATATCAGTCACCTGATTTCTTAATGGAAAGATCATCCATACTGAACTAAGCTTATGGCCTTTTAAAAATAGTCTCCCAAAAGAGGATCTCTACTTCCAAATGATGAAGAGGCAAGGAGTTATTGTAAAATATGAGATGTCTGTCCAGGAGTGCCAAGGTACATCCACCAAGTGGGGAAAGAGATGCACCGTCATCTCATTTTACAATAACTCCTTGTCTCTTCATCATTTGGAGGTTGGGAGGGTATTTTTCGATAGGTGGACGTAGCCTTTGTCACACACGTGTAGCAGACAAATGATGTGGATAGAACAAGGTTTGTGTGATATTGTTTTGATTTATTTCTGTTTATGTCGCCATTAGTATCACTGTCACGAACTTTCGTTACATTCCAGAAGGCGTGCGCCTGCGCGAGTGACGGACCGCACGCACGAATGTGCGCATGCGTGCACGTTAGACGCGATTTGGCGCCCAATAGCCTTTAAAAGATGCTCAATGGCGCTGCCCCTTGCGGTTTGATCTGCTTCCGTTCCCTGTGTTCCTGATTGTACCAGTACTCTGTTCCTGTGTTTGACCCGGCTTCCTGACCCTGCTTATGTCTCCAATCCTGACTTTGGCTAGTTTGACCCGGCTCTGTTACCTGCCTGATTGCCTGTTGCCAAGACCCAGCCTGGACTGACTATTCTCTGCCTGCCGTTTCTGCTGTACTTCCTGATGGTTATGACCGGGCTCGTCTGACTCCGCTTCTGTCTGCTGACCTGCATCCGCTGCTCTGCTAACCTGCATCTGCTAACCTGCATCCGCTGCTCTGCAAACCTGCATCTGCTAACCTGCATCCGCTGCTCTGCAAACCTGCATCTGCTAACCTGCATCCGCTGCTCTGCAAACCTGCATCTGCTAACCTGCATCCGCTGCTCTGCAAACCTGCATCTGCTAACCTGCATCCGCTGCTCTGCAAACCTGCATCTGCTAACCTGCATCCGCTGCTCTGCAAACCTGCATCTGCTAACCTGCATCCGCTGCTCTGCAAACCTGCATCTGCTAACCTGCATCCGCTGCTCTGCAAACCTGCATCTGCTAACCTGCATCCGCTGCTCTGCAAACCTGCATCTGCTAACCTGCATCCGCTGCTCTGCAAACCTGCATCTGCTAACCTGCATCCGCTGCTCTGCAAACCTGCATCTGCTAACCTGCATCCGCTGCTCTGCAAACCTGCATCTGCTAACCTGCATCCGCTGCTCTGCAAACCTGCATCTGCTAACCTGCATCCGCTGCTCTGCAAACCTGCATCTGCTAACCTGCATCCGCTGCTCTGCAAACCTGCATCTGCTAACCTGCATCCGCTGCTCTGCAAACCTGCATCTGCTAACCTGCATCCGCTGCTCTGCAAACCTGCATCTGCTAACCTGCATCCGCTGCTCTGCAAACCTGCATCTGCTAACCTGCATCCGCTGCTCTGCAAACCTGCATCTGCTAACCTGCATCCGCTGCTCTGCAAACCTGCATCTGCTAACCTGCATCCGCTGCTCTGCAAACCTGCATCTGCTAACCTGCATCCGCTGCTCTGCAAACCTGCATCTGCTAACCTGCATCCGCTGCTCTGCAAACCTGCATCTGCTAACCTGCATCCGCTGCTCTGCAAACCTGCATCTGCTAACCTGCATCCGCTGCTCTGCAAACCTGCATCTGCTAACCTGCATCCGCTGCTCTGCAAACCTGCATCTGCTAACCTGCATCCGCTGCTCTGCAAACCTGCATCTGCTAACCTGCATCCGCTGCTCTGCAAACCTGCATCTGCTAACCTGCATCCGCTGCTCTGCAAACCTGCATCTGCTAACCTGCATCCGCTGCTCTGCAAACCTGCATCTGCTAACCTGCATCCGCTGCTCTGCAAACCTGCATCTGCTAACCTGCATCCGCTGCTCTGCAAACCTGCATCTGCTAACCTGCATCCGCTGCTCTGCAAACCTGCATCTGCTAACCTGCATCCGCTGCTCTGCAAACCTGCATCTGCTAACCTGCATCCGCTGCTCTGCAAACCTGCATCTGCTAACCTGCATCCGCTGCTCTGCAAACCTGCATCTGCTAACCTGCATCCGCTGCTCTGCAAACCTGCATCTGCTAACCTGCATCCGCTGCTCTGCAAACCTGCATCTGCTAACCTGCATCCGCTGCTCTGCAAACCTGCATCTGCTAACCTGCATCCGCTGCTCTGCAAACCTGCATCTGCTAACCTGCATCCGCTGCTCTGCAAACCTGCATCTGCTAACCTGCATCCGCTGCTCTGCAAACCTGCATCTGCTAACCTGCATCCGCTGCTCTGCAAACCTGCATCTGCTAACCTGCATCCGCTGCTCTGCAAACCTGCATCTGCTAACCTGCATCCGCTGCTCTGCAAACCTGCATCTGCTAACCTGCATCCGCTGCTCTGCAAACCTGCATCTGCTAACCTGCATCCGCTGCTCTGCAAACCTGCATCTGCTAACCTGCATCCGCTGCTCTGCAAACCTGCATCTGCTAACCTGCATCCGCTGCTCTGCAAACCTGCATCTGCTAACCTGCATCCGCTGCTCTGCAAACCTGCATCTGCTAACCTGCATCCGCTGCTCTGCAAACCTGCATCTGCTAACCTGCATCCGCTGCTCTGCAAACCTGCATCTGCTAACCTGCATCCGCTGCTCTGCAAACCTGCATCTGCTAACCTGCATCCGCTGCTCTGCAAACCTGCATCTGCTAACCTGCATCCGCTGCTCTGCAAACCTGCATCTGCTAACCTGCATCCGCTGCTCTGCAAACCTGCATCTGCTAACCTGCATCCGCTGCTCTGCAAACCTGCATCTGCTAACCTGCATCCGCTGCTCTGCAAACCTGCATCTGCTAACCTGCATCCGCTGCTCTGCAAACCTGCATCTGCTAACCTGCATCCGCTGCTCTGCAAACCTGCATCTGCTAACCTGCATCCGCTGCTCTGCAAACCTGCATCTGCTAACCTGCATCCGCTGCTCTGCAAACCTGCATCTGCTAACCTGCATCCGCTGCTCTGCAAACCTGCATCTGCTAACCTGCATCCGCTGCTCTGCAAACCTGCATCCGCTAACCTGCATCCGCTGCTCCGCAAACCTGCATCCGCTAACCCGCATCCGTTGCTCCGCAATCTGCACCTGCTGACCTGCATCCACTCTGCTGCTAACCTGCATCTGCTGATCTGCAACCACCACTCCAGCTTCCTCGCAAGGAGACCACTTCAAGCAGTGTGCTCTTACCGCCACTGTTCCCACTCCAGTGGTCTCCGAGCCAGGGTGGTACGGGAGGACTCCCTCCACACGTCAGGCTCACATCCCAGGTACGTTACAGTATCAAACCGCCATGTCTGAGCCTGCAGGAGGAACCTCGCCTATGGACTTTGTCTGTCAAACTCACAGCCCTCACTCAGGTCATGGAGACCCTGCAAAACAGCCTCGTCCGAATGGAAAAGCGGACACAAGATTTGACCATCTCAGCAGACCCATCTCCCGAGCCTAGGGTGCCTGTCCCTGAGAAGTTCTCTGGGAATTGTAACCAATTCCAGGCGTTTCACAACGCATGCGAACTGTATTTCTCATTGCTGCCACGGACTTTCTCATCCGAAATTACCAAAGTAGGCTTTGTTATCACCTTACTGCAGTCCGCCATATGGATCTAAACTCTTTGTCATCCTTCCTTGATGCCATGGCCCGACTATGACGACCCCCAGCGGACTTCCACCGCCGAGGCTGCCCTCCACGCACTCCAGCAAGGCCGCCGAGCGGTAGAGGACTATGTAACCGATTTCAGACGCTGGAGCGCGGACACTCAGTGGAATGAGGCTGCTCTCCGATACCAGTTTCGTCTCGGTCTGTCAGAGTTTAAAGACGAATTGGCCCGGGTTGATGTTCCTGATGCTCTAGAGACTTTAATTATGCTATCCATCCAGACAGACCGACGACTTCGGGAACGCAGAGCAGAGAGGTCTACTCAGCAGCTCCGCCCAGCTTGGATGCTATCCCGAATGCCAACTTCCATGCACTCCATCAAACCAAAGCAGCCTGAACTTATGAAACATTCCCTGTCCGCCCAAGAACGATTTTGTCGGCAGCAGAATTATCTATGCCTATACTGTGGAGAAGCTGGTCACTACATCTCCTCTTGTCCTGCTAAGATGCGCAAGTTCCTGGCCACCTCTTCTTCTAATCATGCACCTTCCACTGCCAGTGCTACTCACCTGGCCATACCAATCTCATTCCAA